>NC_061120.1:173650877-173659210 GCF_002878395.1 Capsicum annuum | reverse complement strand
AAATACTATGGTTGCTAACTCAAGATCATGAGTAGGATAATTATTCTCATGGGGTTTTAACTGTCTGGAGGAATAGGCTATGACCTTACCATGATGCATGAGGACACAACCCAAACCTACTCTAGATATATCACAATACACTATGAACCCATCGTAACCATCAGGAAGTGCTAAAACTGGAGCTGAGGTGAGTCGAGTCTTCAACTCCTGAAAACTCTTCTCGCATGAATCTGACCACTAGAACTTGACCTTTTTCTGTGTCAATCTGAACATAGAGGATAAAATAGAATAAAATCCTTCAACAAACCATCTATAATAGCCAGCCAAACCCAAGAAACTCCTAATATCTGATGGAAATACAGGGCCAGGCCAGTTTCTTACTGCTTCGGTCTTTTAAGGATCTACTCTAATTCCATCACCCGAAATAATATAGCCAAGGAATTCTACTGACCTTAGCCAAAATTTAAACTTACTAAATTTGGTGAATAGCTGATGATCTCTGAGAGTCTAAAGTATTGTTCTGAAATGGTCTGCATGATTGAGCTCAGTGCAGGAATAGACCAGAATATCATCTATAAAGATTATGACGAACATGTCTAAGTACTTCTTGAACACACGGTTCACCAAGTCTATGAAAGCTGCAGGGGTATTGGTAAAACTAAAGGACATAACTAGAAATTCTAAGTGACCATATCGAGTACAAAAAGTTGTCTTCAGGATGTCACATTCTCTAACTCGGAGCTGATGATATCCGGATCTAAGGTCTATCTTAGATAAATAACTAGCACTCTGAAGTTGGTCAAACAAATCATCGATTCTGGGTAGAGGATTCTTGTTCTTGACCGTAACTTTGTTGAGCTGATGATAATCTATGCACATTCTGAGAGAACCATCTTTCTTCTACACAACTAAGACTAGTGCACCCCACGGGGACACACACCCTTGTAGAATCATAAAGCATAGAGCATGGAATTGTTACTTGGTACTCTTAAGTCATGAAAACATGATTATTATTATTATTATAGGCATTTCATCTAACACCTTGCATTCACAATTTAGGCATAGGTGAAACCATAAGATTTTAAATCATGAACAACCAAGTTTTACATGTTTTCAACTCACATAGTGTCATAGATTTATAATAACACATAAAGATTTCAACTTGGGAATCATTCAACATCAACAACTTGATTATCAATATCTAATAATATAGATATCATAAACAACTAATTTCATAGATTTCTACTTACATACTAACATAGCTTCATCAAAATACATAAAAATCCCAACTTGAAACCATACAACAACCATCAACATGAACATAATCATACCACAACAAAGTATTCACAATACATAATTTAAGACTCGATTCTTGATCTCCATGGATGAAAGGAATCCATGGATGAACACTACGCATACCTTAATTCTTGATTTTGTGAATATTGAAAGAGAAAATTCTTGAATTTGGATCCTCAATTGAAAATCCCTCTTATTGTTCTTGAGATAAATTCGAGAAAAGGAGTATATTTTTATGAAAATGAGGCTTAATTTATTATTAAGGGGTATATATAGGGGTGGAAGATGACCAAAATTTTCCAAAAGAAAGAGAGAAAGACGCAGATGTTCCTCTGTTAACTATCTGATAGGCTAAAGTAAATTGATCATAACCTTTTACTCCGATGTTCAAATTGGATGTAACCAATTGAATTGGAAAGAGGACTCAAAGAGATTTCCATTGATATATAGTAGCCCTCTCAGTTAAATATATATAAGAAGTTATGATCATTTGAAGTTGACCCTAAAATGCTAAAAATTTTTGGAGCATGCTATAGAGCATGCGATGCATGCTAATCGCATGGTACCACTATTTTGGACTCACAAACGTGCCCTTATGCTACTTTAAAATTTTTGAAACTTACCTGAGATGTACTCTTGACTTTCCCGATCGCAATGCAGCTTGAAAATCCAAAAACAGAGGTCGGGAAGGTCATCAAATAAATCCCTAAGATTCAGAGTCTTGAAATAGGCTAAGTGTTGGAATATTTGCCAAAATTTTCTAAGTGTTAAATCTCTTAAAAAGCTTTAACAGCTAAACGAACTGAATTTCAGACTTAGGATTTTATGGGGTATTACAGATACTCTCAATCATGCCATCGTCAATAAAACTCAGTCAGTCATATGACTCAGGAAAGCTCAGTAATTCAGTAATATCAATAGTAGTCCGTCAGTCAACGAAACTTAGTTAACGCACTCCAGTTTAGTTCAGTTAATCATGTTCAGTGTCTATTCAGATGGGAGTAGGATTTAGCACCGAGTGAACCCAAGGATAGGAACTCACCTACCAGTAGAGGGTGTGTTCTTTGAAGCAATCCTTGTATTTTAGGACTACATAACCAGTGTAGGTTGATACATCTAACCTACCAGTTGAGGGTTGATGGGGTGGCTTTCCTGCCAATTGAGGGTCACTCACAGCTTGTCCTTATTGGTGGGGTGGTATTGACACCCTTTTATTTAGGGTTACAGATTAGATCCCAACTTAGCTATATGGCTTTATTTAGGGAATATCGATTAGATGACTACTTCCCATAGTTACAATTTCAATCTCAGTCTCAGTAATAGAACTCAGATAGTTCTATAAAATTAAGGACTGTCAGATACAGTCAACTTAAAATATTACAGAACTTAGCTAGATCTATCAGAAACTAAACTATCAGATACGGTTGCTCAGTATCAGTTATCAGTAACTAATGTTATCATTATTTAGACTCAGTGGTCAGTATCATTATGAATTCATTCACAGTCATTTATTCATGCATGTATTCTCACGTTCATGTTATATAGTTAGTTAGTATTTTTCATGAATTTAAACCCCTTGCATTCAGCCAACCTCACATGTATACTAGTGTATTCAATCATACTGACGCATTTGCACTATGGTGTTTTATACCATAGGTTCATAAACAGGAGCTCTAGAGCATCAGTAGCATTCCTGTCTCAGTAGTCAGAGTTAACAATGAGTCCTCATCCTTCGAGGACATGATTCTTACTTTA
Organism: Capsicum annuum; assembly: GCF_002878395.1. Lineage (NCBI taxonomy): Eukaryota > Viridiplantae > Streptophyta > Magnoliopsida > Solanales > Solanaceae > Capsicum > Capsicum annuum. The sequence goes on along the minus strand of NC_061120.1, from coordinate 173,656,159 downwards.
TTATTTCATTACTTAGTCTATTTCAGCAGTTGGAGTTAGTTAGGGACATGTCCCATCAACTCCTTATTCAGACAGTTTAGTTTTAGAGTCTTTCAGACTACAGTATGTCCAGATAGTTTATTTTGGTTCATGTTTTGGTATAGATATACCGTACTCTCAGTTATTATGTTTTATCCATTTTGAACATTATGGCATATTTCAATCTATTATTTCTGAATTTTATATGATGTTATGCAGTGTACAAGTACAGATATCAGTCATGGGCTAGCTTGTGGTCCTTCGGGGTCATGAGCACCATGTAACATTTCAGATACTAGATTCGAGGCATTACAAACTTGGTATTAGAGCCTAAGGTTCAATAGTGTCCTAGGAAGTCTGAAAGGAGCATCTAGTAAAGTCTTGTACATGGGTGTGTTGCACAATACACTTATGTGCAGGAGGCCATAAGATGTTTAGGAATAGTTTCCCAATTTTTAGTATTCATCTCATTCCAGTGAGCATAATCTCAATTTAATCTCTTAGTTTAATCCCTTTCCCTTCCGTTTACAGAATATGCCTCCCAATAAGAGGATTGGAATCAGTTAGCCCCTCAGCCCAAAGATCCTTTGGGCGAACATATCTATCATGCAGAGTTCAGAGCTGCATTCACTACTCTTGCTCAGTCAGTTACTGCTCAAAATAAATGACTAGCTGTTATTCCGGCCAACCCAGTGGCTAATTCAGCTACAGCCAGGATTTGGGACTTCACCCGAATAAATCCTCTATCCTTTTTCGAGTCTAAGACTGATAAGGACCCTTAGGAATTTCTCGACTAGGTTTAGAAGGTTACAGACATCATGGGAGTGTCAGCTATTGAGAGTACTAAGCTAGCTGTATATCAGTTGCAGGATGTTTCTCATATATGGTTCAAACAGTGGAAATCAGAGAGGGTTGTAGATGCAGGGCCTATTGAGTGGGGGAGAGTTTCTCACCACATTCTTAGATAGATTCTTTCCCCAAAAACTGAGAGAATCTAAGGTGTTAGAATTTATCAACCTTAGGTAGGGTAACATGACGGTGAAAGAGTATTCTCTTAAGTTTACTCAACTAGGCAGATATACTCCCCATGTAGTGGTAGATAGTAGGGCCAAGATGAGTAAGTTTATTTCTGGGGTGAACGATAATATGGTCAATGAGTGCAGGACCATGATGTTGAATAGTGGCATAAACATAGCCAGGCTTATGACTCATGCTCAGCAGATAGACGATCAAAATATTTAGGACAGGTAGCTTTAATTTTAATCAGCCTAAGTCAGAGGGTGGTAATTGTTCTTAATTCTACCCAAAGTCATTCGTTCTAGCTCTTTCTTCAGCCAGTGCACTAGTTCCTAAGTTCAGGGATGGTAATAGGGATAGGGCTATAGGCTCTAAGTCTCAGGGTAGCATTAGCAATGCCCGAACTAATCCACTTTATCAGACTTATGGCAAACACCATCATAGTATTTGCAGAGCTGGCAGCAATATTTGTTTCAGATGTAGCAAGGCAGGCCATAAAATTAGAGATTATCCTTATATAGGTTCCCAGAGTCTGTAGAATTATTCCCCAGCTCAGTCCAGTTGCTAAAATTAGTAGGGTGCTACTTCCAGTGCTTCTAGTGGTCAACGTTGAAAAAGTATTTATGCTCTCCAGTCCTGACAAGATTAGGAAAATTCTCCTGATGTGGTTACTGGTATGTTACAGATCTTCCACTTGCATATTTATGGTTTGCTAGATCCAGGACCCTCCTTTGTCTTTTGTTACTCCTTATATAGCAGTTGATTTCGAAGTCAATCCTGAGATTCTAGCAGTTCCTTTCTCAGTCTCTACCCTAGTGGGTAAAACCATCATAGCTCGATGGGTATGCAAGAATTGTTCGGTTATGATATTTTAGAAAGTCACCTTAGTAAGTTTATTCAAATTAGAGATGACTAATTTTGATGTCATTCTTGACATGGATTAGCTTCATTCCTTCTATTCCATAGTCGACTACAGAAACAAAATTGTCCAGTTTTAGTTTCTGAATGAACTCATCCTAGAGTGGAAGGATAATACTTCAGCTCTCAGAGGTCAGCTTGTTTCCTACCTTCGGCAAGGAAAATGATATCTATGGGATATGTCTATAACCTTGATCATGTTAAGGACTCTAGTTTCGAAACTCCCATCCTTAAATCAGTCCCAATCATGAATGAATATTCAAATGTATTTTTTGAAGATCTTCCAGGAATTCCTCTCGAAAGGGAAATAGACTTCGGCATTGATCTTCTTCCAGATACTCAGCCTATATCTATTTCTCCATACAGAATGGCACCAGAAGAACTCAATGAACTGAAAGACAAGTTGAAGGATCTCCTGGATAAGGGATTCATCAGACCCAGTATGTCCCCGTGGGGCACACCAGTCTTATTAGTGCGAAAGAAAAATGGTTCTCTTAGAATGTGCATTGATTACCGTCAGCTTAATAAAGTCATGGTCAAGAACAAGTATCCACTTTCCAAAATTGATGACTTATTTGACCAACTTCAGGGTGCCATCTATTTCTCTAAGATAGACCACAGATTAGGCTATCATCAGCTCAGAGTCAAAGAATGTGACATTTTGAAAATAGCCTTCCGTACTCGGTATGGTCACTTTGAATTCCTAGTCATGTCCTTTGGTCTTACCAACGCCCCAGCATCTTTTATGGACTTGATTAACCGTGTGTTAAAGCATTACTCGGACATGTTCATTATAGTCTTCATAGATGATATCTTTGTCTATTCCCGCAGTGAGCATGATAATAGAGACCATCTCAGAATCTTGCTTTAGACTCTCAGAGATCATCAGTTGTTTACCAAATTCAGTAAGTTTGATTTTTTGCTAAGGTCAGTAGAATTTCTTGGTCATATCATTTTCGGTGATGGCATAAGGGTTGATCCTTAAAAGACCGAAGTAGTGAGAAACTGGCCCAGACCCGTCTCTCTATCAGATATTAGGAGTTTCTTGGGTTTAGCTAGCTATTATAGATGGTTTGTTGAGGTATTTTCTTCTATTGCATCCCCAATGTCCAGATTGACTCAGAAGAAAGTGAAGTTTCAGTGGTCAGATCCTTACAAAAAGAGTTTTCAGGAGTTGAAGACTCGACTCACCTCAGCTTCAGTTTTGGCTCTTCCAGATTGTTTAGATGGGTTCGTAGTGTATTGTGATGCATCCAGAGTAGGTTTGGGTTATGTCCTCATGCAGCATGGTAAGTTCATATCCTACGCCTTTAGATAGCTTAAACCCCATGAGAAGAATTATCTGACTCATGATCTTGAGTTAGTAGTCGTTGTATTTTCCTTAAAGATTTAGATGCATTACTTATATGGGGTATATGTAGATGTTTTCACAGATCATAAGAGACTTCAGTATGTCTTTTCTCAGAAAGATCTCAATCTTCGTTATAGAAGATGGTTAGAGCTCTTGAAAGATTATGACATGAGTGTACTTTATCATTCGGGCAAGGCCAACATAGTGGCCAACGCTCTTAGTAGACTGTCTATGGGCAGTTTTTCTCATATTAAGGACAGTAAGAAAAAGCTAGCTCAGGAAGTCCATCAGCTTTCCAGACTAGGTGTTCGCTTAGTCGACATAGAAGAGGGTGATACATGGATTCAGAGTTGTTCAGAATCATCTCTAGTTTCCAAGGTGAAAGAAAAGCAATATAGAGATCCCAGTCTAGTCAAGTTAAAAGAGTCAGTAAAAGATCAAAAGATTGAGGTTTTCTCCTAAGAAGGAGATGATATTTTGTGTTGTTAGGGCCGTTTGTGTGTTTCAGGTGTAGATGAATTAAGGTAGCGAATTCTTCTAGAAGCACATGGTTCGCGCTACTCTATTCATCCAGGGGCAACAAAGATGTACCATGACTTGCGGAAGATCTATTGGTGGAGTGGGATGAAGAGAGATATTGCAGAGTTTGTGGCCAAGTTCTCAACAAGTTAGTAAGTTAAGATTGAGCATCAGAAACCTATTGGGTTCATGCAAGAGTTTAATATTCCTACATAGAAATGGGAAGAAGTGAACATGGACTTCGTGATGGGTTTGCCTCATACTCGTCATCAGCATGATTTAATTTGGGTCATTATAGATAGGATAACCAAATCAGCTTATTTCCTTCTAGTCCATACCTCTTATTCAGCCAAGGATTATGCCAAACTCTACGTCAGGGAGTTGGTTAGATTGCACGGTGTTCCGTTATCTATTATCTCAGACAGAGGTACCAAGTTTACCTCTTATTTCTGGAAAGCATTCCAAAAGGGTCTTGTTACCTAAGTTTATCTCAGTACAGCCTTCCATCCTCAGATGGATGGTCAAGAAGAAATGACCATTCAGACTTTAGAAGATATGCTAAGGGCGTATGCAATTGATTTTAAGGGTAGTTGGGATGACCACTTGCCTTTGTTGAGTTTGCATACAACAACAGTTATCATTCTAGTATTCAGATGGATCCATTCAAAGTTCTCTATGGTAGGAGATATAGATCTCTAGTTGGTTGGTTTGAAGTTAGTGAGGCTTCAGTTATAAGGCCTGACTTAGTATTCGATGCCTTATAAAAAGTCCAGTTGATCAGAGAAAGACTTCGGACTACTCAGAGCTGACAGAAGTCTTATGCAGATATGCACAGAAAGGACTCGAGTTTGAGATTGGTGATTATGTTTATCTAAATATCTCTCCCATGAAGGGAGTGAAGAGATTCGGCATGAAGGGAAAGTTCAGTCCTCGATATGTCGGTCCCTTCAAAATTCTCAGTCGCTTCGGCAAAGTAGCTTATGAGATCGAATTGCCTCCAGATCTAGCCTCAGTTCATCCAGTCTTCCATGCCTCTTTGCCAAAAAAGTGTATGGTGACCCAGCAGTTGTAGTCCCTATTCAGAGCATAGATGTTCAGAACAGCCTCTCTTATGAAGAGATTCCAGTCAAAATTCTTGACTATCAGACTCGCAGACTGGGGAACAAAGAAGTACCTCTAGTCAAAGTTTTTTGGCGACATCAGTCCATTGAGGAGCTACTTGGTAAGCAAAAATAGACATAAAAACCAAGTACCCTCACCTCTTCTCCACTAACTCAAACTTAGCTCAAGCTAAGAGTTCTTCTTAAGCTTTTAAGTTTTATGTTCAGATTTCAGTTACAACTTGGTATCCAGTTCATGTTCAGAATTCCATTATAAACTTGGTATTAAATACCATTGCATATTCAGTCTGCATTTATGTATTTGTTCAGTCATACAATCATGCATCAGATATGCATTC
>NC_061120.1:173615466-173647877 GCF_002878395.1 Capsicum annuum | reverse complement strand
ATTTATGTATTTGTTCAGTCATACAATCATGCATCAGATATGCATTCTCATTGTGAGAAACTCAGTTCATCAGAACACTCGGTCATTCATTCATGAATCAGTTACACATACATTAGATATGCATTCTCAGTATGGTGTATTCAGCCATGTCAGTCATGTAATCATGTTTCTATTGCGCATGTTCAGTATTTATGTCAGTTTATCTCTTCACCCATCTCAGTCAGTCTCATGCGAGGATGAATGTTCTAAACAGGGAGATAATGTAAGAATCCGCAAAACTTCTAAGCTTAATTCAGTCCTTTAAGCTTGTCAAGGGGTCCCAGGCTTAGAAAATTCTAACCAAGTGCCCGGACTTAGCCTATTTTGGCCTTCAAAAGTTGGCAATCTCATATCACCATCCTAATGTCCTTTAATGGCCCGTATATTCATTAATTCATGATCAAGAAGGTCAATAGGTATTCCCAAAAAAGTTTCATATTTTTTGGAATATGTTTAGATCATGTTCGGAGTTCCGAAACAGTGGACCAACGCAATCTTGGCATGCCGTGTCGCCAATCGTGTTGGTCAACATTTGTGTAGGCTGCTAGAGCCAAAACTCCTGCGGGTCAATGATATTATGGAGTGACACGTCGAGTATTGCATCGCAGCCATCAACGCGCTGCATCTCTTATAGCATCGGCACCCAGTTCTTTTTTTTGTCATTAAATGACCGCATCTTCAAGGGCGAAAGGGTCAATTTCCCACCCCTATATAAGTCATAAACACGTAATTCGGCCCCATTTCACCCAAATTATGGTGGTTTCTCTCTCAAATCTATCAAGAACAAGCTTAGGGTTTCCAATTGAGATCTAATTTCAAGAATTTCACCATTAGTTTTCGAGAATCTTCCATCCAAGTATTCATAGTGTTGATTTATGGATTTGTTTCATCCATGAAGTTTAAGAATTGAGTTTTAAATCATGCATTATGAAATTTTGTTGTGGGTTGATTATGTTCATGAGATTTTTTATTATATGATTTAAAGGTGGACTCTCTATATATTTTTCATGAAACCACGTTAGTATGAAAGTTGAAATCCGTGAAGGGAGTTGTTCATAATGTGTAATTTGATAATTACACCTATGACCTAAATTATGCATGTAAGGTGTTTGATAAAACACCTAAGAGGATAGAAATTATGTATTATAGCTCAATTGTAACCTATATGATAAATGCATGTTTTACCCTTACGTTCAAATGACTCCCATGCTATTGATGTGCAATGTAGATATTTGTTGGAATGCTCATGATATTAGAGTATGAAATGATGATACTTATTATATGCATTCCTACCATGTACAATTTTATGATAACCATGTGCTTCATGAAATCCCTAACTTATTATATTATGGATTGTTGATGTTGGTCATGTATTTAAGAACGTCATGCCTTGTCAGTTTTCTTCTATCGAGTCCTGGGGGTACTTGTACCCAACAACTTAGCTATGTGCCTAGATCCAGTGTCATGTTTTCACGATACTCTCAATCAAGCCATGGTTAATAGAACTCAGTCGGTCATGTGACTCAGGAAAGCTCAGTAATTTAGTAATCTCAGTAGTAGTCCGTCAGTCAACGAAACTCATTTAACTCAATCCAGTTCAATTCAGTTAATCATGTTTAGTGTCTATTCAGATGGGAGTAGGATTTATCACCGAGTGAACCCAAGGATGGTAACTTACCTGCTAATAGAGAGTGTGATTCTTAGAAGCAATCTTTATATTTCAGAACTACGTAGCCAGCGTAGGTTGAGACATCTAACTTGCTAGTTGAGGGTTAATGAGGTGACTTACCTGCCAGTTAAGGGTTCCCACCGTTCTCATTTGAGTACCTTCCAGTTGAGGGTCACTTACAATTTGTCCTTATCGATGGTGCGGTATTGACACCCTTTCAATTGGGGTTATAGATTGGACCCCAACTCAACTATATTGCTTTATTTGGGGCATGTCAGTTAGATGAATACTTCCCACAGTTTCAATCTCAATCTCAGTAATCGAACTCAGATAGTTCTAAAGAATTCAGGACTATCAGATACAGTCAACTCAGAATAGTACGAAACTCAGCTAGTTCCATCAGAACATAGACTGTCAGATACAGTCGCTCAGTATCAGTTATCAGTAACTCATTTTATCAGTATTCAGACTCAGTGGTTAGTATCATCATGAATTCAGTCACAGTTATTTATTCATGCATGTATTCTCACGTTCATGTTATATAGTCAGTTAGCATTGTTCATGTATTTGAACCCCTTGCATTCAGCCTACCTCACATGCATACTAGTATATTCAATCGTACTGACGCATTTGCTATATGGTTTTTTATACCATAGGTTCAGAAGCATGAGCTCTAGAGCATCAGTAGCATTTCTGTCTCAGCAATCAGAGTTAGCAGTGAGTCCTCATCCTTCGAGGACATGATTATTACTTTATTATTTCATTACTTAGTCTATTTCAGTAGTTTGAGTTAGTTGGGGACATGTCCCATCAACTCTTTATTCAAACATTTCAGTTTTAAGGGCTTTCAGACTACAGTATGTCCAGACAGTTTATTTCAGTTCATGTTTTGGTATTAATATACCGTACTCTTAGATATTATGTTTTATTTGTTTTGAACCTTATGGCATATTTCAGTCTATTATTTCTGCGTTTTATATGATGTTATGCAGTGTACAAGTACAAATATCAGTCATGGGTTAGTTTGTGGTCCTTTAGGATCATGAGCACCGTGTAGCATTATGGATACCAGATTTGGGGCATTACAAGTTAGTTCCATACTGTGACACCAGGTTTTGGAATTTTGTTTGGTATCTTTGATTATATTTCCTCTTTTACTATATATATATGTGGTTCGACTCTGTTTTAGGGGTCTTGACTTGGTATGACATTGATTTCTCATTTTGTATTAGTTTTTGTTATAGGCTTACTTGCCAAGGCTTGTCGCAACAAGTGACATCATAATCCTTAATTTTTGGGTCATGACAGTCTGCAGCTGTAAAAGAGTTAAATGATAAAAGATACAAAAATAACATATGTAACAGAACAAAAAATAACAAAAGATACATAATTTTACATATGTAATAGAACTAAAATTAACAAGAGATACATAATTTTGCATATTTAGCATACTAAAATTAATAAGAGATACAAAATTATACATATGTAACTGGCTAAAAATAACAACAGAGAATTATCCACTTGTAGGTTATAAATGACTAAAAATAACAAGAGATACAAAATTATCCTTATGTAACAGTCTCAAGGTAAAAAAAGATACAAAAAAACTAAACTAAACATTTGAGAGACACAAACTTATCCTTAGTTAACAAACGCAGATAACAAGAGATACAAGGAAACTGCATAGGTAATTTTGTTTAAGATACAAGAAACTGCATTAGTAATTTGCTTATTATACAAATGTATAATACCTTCATAAAAGATTTTCATGATGTAACTTTAATATCTTTTCATTTTGCACCACAAGAAGTGTGTTTTAAAGCACCAGAAACTCTTTTTTTGCCATTAAAACATCATTTTTTTTTCTTTGATTTAAGCATTTTTTTAAATTCTTCATCATAACCGGATCGTTGTTGTTTTTCGTCGATTTTCACAAAAATCTTTAGTCAATACTTCAATGAAAATAAGCTAATTTAAGAAAAAATAAGGTTGAAAGTTTGTTGTGGATGATTTTTTTGAGAATTGAGAGAAATTGTTGAATTTTTTGAGATGAAAACTAAAGATGAAGATGGGAGAAACTTGCACAATTCAAAAATTGGATAATGGGGAATAATTGCAGCAATTGTTGCTTGATTTGTGCCGGTTGTTGTTGTTGCTGATTGTGTTGGGATTATCCGAATTTTTAGGAATGAAAAAAAGATGTATCAGGTGTTTTATTTAAAAATGTTAAAATAAGGAATTTTTGTCATTTTTATAAATAGAGAGGATTTAAAGAAGTTTAGATAACTTAAATTGTGGTTTTAAGTAATTTATCCTATATCAATTGCTTCTTCCGTGGTCCAAAAACTTTTAATGATTGGGTCTCATAAAAAGATTTATGAACAACATAAATTTCACTAATATGGGAGCTGATTACTCTTTATCTCGTATCTTTTCAATATTGCATAGAATCTCAAAAATTTGAAAGCCAGATACATTACTTTTTTTCAGATGCATTGTGCTACTGATACATAATGTTTAATATTAGATACATTTCATTATATCATATCCATAATTAATTCATGGTACATCTTCTCACGTCTAGGTTCCTTCGAACCCATCACTTTCGGATGCATAATTCTTCAGATACATTGCTTTTTGGATACATACAAAATATGGGATGTGATGTAATTTTTTCTATAAAGATCCCATAAAAATTACATACATATCCTATATTTAGAAAATATTTACCATCTATAGCTATTAACTTTTTTTCAAGCTATAACAATTATAATATATTTGTATTACATGTAAAGTTTACTTTTAATACATATTGTAGATTTTTTACCTAACAAGCATAATAAATTTTAAAAGACTTATAATACATCTATATTTTATACATAATTCACTTTTAATATATAGTTAGTTGTTATGAATGGTAATAAATAAAAAGGTTTGTTATAGATCAAGGGCAGACCCACCTTGAGGTGAGGGGTGTCAAGCGACACCGTTTCGTCAATTTTTTTAACTATATATACATATTAAAATACTATGCATATCGATTATATTTTACGAAATGACACACCCTAATAGAAGAATCCTCCTGATGTGTCGGTGCAATGCTCACTTATGTACTTTTAGGTTGGCGTTCAAACCCCAGCATATGCTCTTTTTTTCTGCTAAATTGTTTATTTTTTGCAATCTTTTCTTAAAATGTTGGTTATGTAGTATTGAACCCAAGAGCTCCTCAAGCTTAAAACCACACTTAACCAATGGGCTAAGGATATGTAATGTATATAATTATGGTAATAAAATTTTTATCCTTTCTTATATAAAAATCGACACTGCTTATTGAAAATTCTGTATACACCACTGTTATAGAAGGTAAATATTTTTCAAAATATAGAATATTTGTATAATTTTTTGGAGCTTCGGTCATTAACGATCCCTTAAAGTCGTTCGAATAATTCATTTAGACACCTCAACATAGCCTTATCTACATCTATAATCTATAATATATTAAAAGTGCAAAGAGCCTTAGAAATGTTATTTGAATTGTTTGTCCTTCATTAAAAGTCTTTGGTTTAGACAAAATCGTCTTTTCACTATTTTTTTTCTAATATTTAAGTTGAAAATTAATTAAATATATTTATGGTAAAACCTTTCCTTATTAGAAGTCATCAGAATTTCACTATTTTTCCTAATTTAAGAGTTGAAATTTTAAATATATTTATGCTAAAAACCTTTCCTTATTAGAAGTCATCAAAATTAATAACAACTAATATTTTTTTCATTAGTTTAAGAATTTCAAATCAATTAAATTTGATTTTAAGAAGATTTGAAAAATCTAGAAATAAATATAAAATCATTAGAATAAGAAAAATTTAACAAGTACCAGATTTTTACAAGTTTTGAGTACGAAATAAGAATGTAATTAATGATTTTGAAAAAATTTTAACTTTAAAAATAAGAAAAATTTCTAAATATTTATATATATATATATAGAGAGAGAGAGAGAGAGAGAGAATAATCGTAACACAAATATGGTTCAAATTGCTACGTCTCTCTTAGCCAGTGGCAACAAGGAAAGCGATACTATATGGAAAATGCAAAGGTATTGATCCGTCAACCAATTGCAACTTCTAATGGTAAAATATGTCTATGTATATGTTTATGTTTACATTATTATATTAAAGTATGAAAGATTTTTGTAAACTAATTTCAATTTTTATACTTTATTAAAAATCTCCGTAATAGATAAAATTATTTAATTTTAAATAGTAAAATGTTACACGTGCGAGTAAACTAGTACTTATTAAACATTTGAACCATTCAAAATATGTACCTATTAGGCACTTTTTTGATAATCTGCAAAAGATCTATTTATACATACATACATACATACATACATACATACATATATATATATATATATATATATATATATATATATATATATATATATATTGTAGACACGTGATTTTTGATCCTCCCATAATTTTAACCTATTTTTGATATTACATATTTATGTTTTTGTCCGATATTATTTTAACTCTTACTTTATTTTTAATAAATTTTTAGTTAAAAATAAATAATTAAATGAATTTACATTTTGGGTTATTTTATTTTTATTTCTATTTCTATTTTTTAAAATATAAATAAATAAAATAATACAAGAAATTCAAAAATATATTTTTCTTTTAAATTATCATAAATAAGTTAGTATTTTAATACTACCTTAATAATATTTTTTTATTTTTTTAGCTATTTATAAAATTTTATTGTATTTTATTAAATATAAAAATTAATTAGTTGTTATTATATTTATTATTATAATCATTTTATTTATTTATTTATTATTTATTTATTATTTTTATTTATTTATTATTATTATTATTTTCTATAATAGTAATTACAAAAAAATTAAAAATTACAAAAAGGGGTTTCAAAATTTAAATTCCCTTATCAGATAATTTCTTTTAACTGTTCCCCTTTCTAACTGTTCCCCGCAAAAAAGAATCCTTTATTTAAGGATTTTCCACCCCAGACAATTTTTTTCTGCATACTATTCAACTCAGACACAAACAGAGAGAAAATTGAGATAGAGTGAAAACCAGAAAAACAAAAACGTTTAACAAAAGAGAGGAAAAAAGAAAGTTGAAGTTGGAGGTTTCGTTCAAATTTTCGATGACAAATTTCATTATTCGGTCTAAAATATTCAGGTTCTTATTCAATTTTGTATTTTAATTTTATAAGTTTTGTTATAAATGAAGTCATAATATAATTTTAATAATTTCATGAATTGTTATATGTAAATTTGTTGTAGTATCCTGTCTTATTTATGTGATCCCTTATTTAGTATCTTGTGAATACTATTAACAATGAAAAGTAAAAATTAATAGAATGCAGTAAACTATCTAGTTTTTTCATCTGTACATGACAAAAATAGAGAAAAAATTATTTACATAATAATTCGTTAATTGACACACACTTCACTTCACATACTCATCATTCACTCATACACTGCACATATCACACACCAAAGAACTCATATTCATAATCACCTTTTCTATTTCATCTATGCACAAATACCTACACTGATATTCATACACATTCACTGTTATACACACCTATGGATGTATAGTAGAGAAAAAAGAAGGAAAATTAAAAAAATAGAGAGGAAAAACAGTGAAACGAAAGAGATGGTGAGAAAATAAAAAATCTAGCGATGTTCATTGACTGTTTTCGGCGAGTTTCTCACTGAAAACCCGCTACATCTACTGTTGGAAAACCCACCAGAAATACAATCGCTGCACCGACTCCGACGGGATATGGCCACTGCCATCCATCACTGTTTTTGGTGCAATCCGTCGGATTCAACCACCCTAGTTTCAAAATTCTTCACTAGTTTTGACGCTCCTCATTTTCACGTGTTTTTTTGTTCTTGGGATTTTAGAGTTTTGAATGACCACATAGTGTTTTAGACTGACTCTAATTTAAAAAAGATAGATTAAAAATAATATGGTTAGTTTTGTGTATTGTATTATTATTTTATTATTATTATTATTATGTTGTTTCTATTATTATTTCTTTGTCATTAATAAATCTTAATTACTTGTTAGATTAATGTATCATTTTAAATGAATTTTACTCAATTTTTATTGTTAAAAATTATGTAACTTTTTAAATAGATAAAAATTATTACAAGTTTATAAGAGACAAATCACGCCTCTAACACTAGGCAAATTTTAGACATGTTTAAAATTTTTATCTCAATTAAGAATGCAGCGTACACATCTTTCTGAGATATTTAAAAATAATTGAAGGATGTAATAATGCAATTTGACAAATATTTTTCTAAAATTAATTTTTCATCGATTGAATACGAGAGTTTTAAATAATTTTTGTATAATAAAAATGAGTGAATTTAGGCTTTAACATAATTTATAAAAATAGTTTAAGTAAGGATAAGTCAATAAAAACGATCATGCTAGAACCACGGGACTCGAGGGGTGCCTCATACCTTCTTCTCGATCAACAGAATTTCTTATCCGGTCTTCTATTTTCACAAACCAAAATAAAGAGTCATTTCCTTTTGATAATGATTCAAAAAGGTAACTTGGAACACCATAACTCAATTCCAAGTGGCGACTCTGTAAATAAATTAATCCCTATTCAAAACCGTCACTTTAATTGGAAAAATCCTTCAACCCTCAAGCGAAAAAGGAGTGTGACATCTCTAGCGACTCTGTTGGGGATTAACCAGAATTTGTGCTTTTAATACTGACTTTTACTTGCTTTAATTATTTTGATGTTGTGTTTGTTGGCCTTATGTATTACTTGTCGCTCGTTTACTGCTTTGATATTATTGAGCTATATTATAAACTATTTTCTTTTGTGTACCCCTCTGAGTCTCTAAAATAGGATAGAAGGAATGAAGATCATGCATCCTACCTTCTTTTTGAGATAACTGGAGTATCAAGGTACCTGGTGAAGGATTATTAGTCACACATGTTTGGTGGGGTTTGGATCAACAACGAAGTCGGAGTAGCACTGCTATCGAACAAGTTGTCCCTCCCTGATTCGAGTGTCCACTCGGGTAAGTTAGTCTAGACACCTATCCCTATCAGGCTAAACTTAGTAGAACTGAAACTCAAAATCTGGTTATCCCTATTAGGTTTTGCTTTATTTGCATCATGTGCATTTGACTTAGCGAAACTCGGCACAGGAGCCGGGCTTGTCTAGGGCAGGAGTCCCTCTTTATAATGCCAACATGTGCATCCTACATGCTCTTTGACATTTATTTAGGAAGGCCATTTAATTGTGGATCGACTTTAGACAACTTGGTAAAAAGTAAGAGAATATTTTGTCACCAAATTTAATAAATAATTTTTCAAAGAAATTAAAAATTATATAATGTTGTGTATGGTCTTTATGAACTACGAGGGTCTGATTCTTACTATTTAGCGGGATACATAGGAAACCCTTTTTGGGGTACGACCCTATCTTTTGAAAAGTTATTCATAGATTTATTGATGAATATTTTGAACATATGATTTCTTTCATAATTATTTTTTTAATCTTCAAGTTCAATTTATATATATATATATATATTTGTATGACATATATTTCAAGAACTATGCACTCCTGATTCTCATCTTAATAAGATACATAGGAAGTCCTCAATGGATTCAGTGATCTTAAAAAAATGGTTGTCTCTCCTTCTAAATAAAAAAAATTATTTTAAAAATAAAAAAATATTATTTAATAAATTCAAAAATAATAAAAAGAATTGTTCTCATATTTTAAATAATTTTTCAAAAAAGGTATGTTTCTTTGTATCTCTAGTTTTCATGAACTACGCACACCTGATTCTCATCTTAGTGAGGTACGTAGGCGCCCTTCTAGGGTTCGGTGATCTTTTAAAAAAGAAGATAAAAGAAGAGAGTTTTTGAAAAAGTGTTGCATTCTAATGTCTTTGTTATTTCTTACACAATTAGTTTAAGGTAGTTGATTTGTGGTAATTTGGCTGGTCCTCCATATTATACCATGTCTAGGGAAGAGAGTCATGTCTAGCAAGAATATAGAGAGTGACATCATAGATCAGATAAAGAGTCAAGAAAATGAGATTTTAAAGCAAGAGATTATGAGTTTGAGGCAACAAATGATGGAAATGTATCGAGCTTGGGCCAGTGGGTTACCTCATCTTCTATTTTCCACTATTGACCCTGCAAATACCTTGAGGCTTTCACCAAAATTACAAGGATAGTTTTCTGTTGTTGGTTATGCGCCACAACATTTCTCAGAAACTACTCTAAGACAAAAGCATCCCATTGTTTCCATCACTCACTCTCTAGCTCTTCAGTGTAAATCTACCATATTGATAGCACCACCTATAGTCTCTACTTCTATTTCTCAACCCTCCATTGAGGCTTCTACCTTGGATTTTCGTCCGACGATTGTGTTTCCCCAATCTACTAGCGAGTCGATGTTCAATATTCTTGATGATCACTATTATACAACTGAGCCCATATCTATGTTAATTGGACCACCAAAATTTCTTACTAAGAAGTCTGACATGGCAGAAGAGTAAGAGAAAATGGCTAGGAAAATGAAGAGCAGAGAAAAGGCTATGAAAAATTCTCTGAGAATTGCAAATTATGAAGATGTTGCATACAAAAACTGGGGCATGTCTTCAAGTGTTAACCTTCTTCCAAGTCTTGAGATATCAAAATTTGAGGAACATGATGGGTACAAGGATTCTGTAAAGCACTTGGGATGATAAAACCATTGGTTGAGAGGGACTGAAGGGAAGAAGAAGAAAAAGAAAAATATATCTATTGTCATTACAGGGTCAAAGTAGAGCTCAAGAGGTCTAACTTGGTAATATTTTCTGTCTCAATCCCGAGTTTGCACATTAAATCCACATGCTCACCAGCAACAAGGTTCCTCTTTGAAAAATCCAAGATATTCCATTGCACTTTATCAGTATACTTTGAATAATGTACAGGTGTATGCTCATACATTTTCTTATCCACAATGGCATGCATCGATCCATTAACATTGTCATCGATCCCTACAGATTTATCAAGAAACTTCTAAGTCTAAGTTTTAATCGAGGCCGAAGTTCGCAAAGAGGAGAAAGTCAAATGATAATTTTACACCAATTAAGGAGTCGTACTCCTGATCCACATTAAAAAAATTTGATCTGTATGAACGATATGCATATCATTCTGATGTTCAGGGTCACGGTATTGAGAACTGTCATGAGTTGAAAAGAGAAATAGAAATAATGATTCAAGAAATATTAATTGTAGTGCAAAACATTGACACTACAAGTGTCACACAGAATCCTTCACCAACACATGGTAATGCACAATACGTGGGAAACAATGAGTTAACCATGGGGATCCAGAACTTATTTGTTAAAGGAAATATGTTAGACAGTGATGGAAGTTCTAGTCATACTGATATGTAAACCAGTGGCTAAGATGTCAAGCTTAACA
Organism: Capsicum annuum; assembly: GCF_002878395.1. Taxonomy (NCBI): domain Eukaryota; kingdom Viridiplantae; phylum Streptophyta; class Magnoliopsida; order Solanales; family Solanaceae; genus Capsicum; species Capsicum annuum. The sequence continues at coordinate 173,636,684 of NC_061120.1, read as the reverse complement.
ATTAGGAGACCACTCATCTCCCTACTATGAAGGAGTCTTAGTAGTTTGTCTGTTTGTCTTTCTGCAATTTGAATCATTCTAGGGTTATTATTAAGATTTTTACCTTGGTATTTTAGGTTAAAGCTTTGTCTATCTTTGTTTTTAATAAAACATAATTTTCCTTTGTCTTATTTTATGTCTAATATTTACTTATTTATTTTCTATTACACAATTCTTTCTATGCCGATTCTAACGATATGATATGCATGAAGAATATCAACCAAATTTTAAAACCCAATCTAATTATGAAATAATCAATAAAGAGGTTGAATACGATGAAGAGGAAGTATTTGAGGAAATAAGCAAAGATTTCAAATAATTTGAGAGTAAGTCAAATCCCAATTTGGATGAAACTGAGGCGATCAATTTAAGGGATAATGAAAATATTAGGGAGACTAAAATAAGTATCCATGCTCGACCACAACAAAAGAAAGCTATAATTGAAGATTTTCTACAGTACATAGACATCTTTGCGTGGTCTTATGATCATATGCCCGGTTTAAGCACTGATTTGGTAGTTCATAAGTTGCCAATTGATCCTACTTTTCCTCCTTTCAAGCAAAAGTTAAGGAAGCTTAAAACCGATATGAGTGTAAAAATCAAAGAGAAAATCACGAAGCAACTTGAGGCTAAAGTCATTCGAGAGGATCAATATCCTACTTGGTTGGCAAATATTGTCCCTGTTCCTAAGAAGGACGGCAAATTTTGGATGTGTGGTGATTATCGTAATCTAAATAAAGTAAGTTCCAAAAAGATGATTTTCCACTTCCCAATATCCATATTTTGATGGATAATTGTTCCAAACATGATCTTGCATCTTGTATGGATTGTTGTGCAGGGTATCACCAGATCATTATAGACCCAGTAGATGTGTAAAAGACATCTTTTATCACGTCATGGGGGACATATTGTTATCGAGTTATGCCATTCGAACTACAGAATACTGAGGTAACTTACATGAGGGCAATGACCATAATGTTTCATGACATGATGCACAAAGATATTAAAGTTTATGTAGATGACGTGATCATTAAATCAAAAGAGCAGTCTGACCATGCCAAAGATCTGAGGAAATTCTTTGAAAGGCTTCGAAGGTATGATCTCAAACTTAACCTAGTGAAATGTGTATTTGGAGTCCCATCGGGAAAACTCTTGGGCTTTATAGTCAATTGGCGTGGTATTGAGTCAGATCCTTCAAAAATAAAAGTTATTATTGGAAGGTTGAATTATATCATTAGATTCATTGCCCAACTTACAAAGACTTGTAAACCAATGTTCATTGACAAAATTAAGAGATACTTGTCGAATCTGCCTATTTTGGTTCCTCCAGAACCAGGCAGACCCTTGATATTGTATATGTCTATGTTAGACAATTCGTTTGGCTATGTATTGGGTCAACATAATGTCACAGGCAGAAAAGAACAGGCCATCTACTACCTTAGAAAAAAGTTTCCACTTATGAGGCTAAGTACACTCTTCTTAAAAAGACACGTTGCGCTTTAACTTAGGTAGCACAGAAGCTGAAGCATTACTTGTCATCTTACACTACTTACCTCATCTCTTGTATGGATTCCTTAAAGTATATTTTTCAGAGGCATATGCCCATAGGAAGACTCACAAAATGGTAGATGCTGCTTATAGAGTTTGATATTGTCTATGTGACGCGTACTACAATGAAAGCTCAAGCCTTAGCAGATCATTTGGATAAAAATACTATTGATGGGGAGTATAAGACATTGAAGACTTACTTTCTAGATGAAGATGTATTATATGTTGATGAAATTATTTTTGATGATTGCCGCTCAGGTTGTAAGTTGTTCTTTGATGGAGCTACTAATGTAAAATGAGTAAGGATAGAGGCAGTTCTTATTTCTGAATCGAGACAATACTATCCTGTAACAGCCCAACTTTGATTCTACTATACCAATAATATGACAGAATACAAAGCTTGCATTCTGTGTTTGAGACTAGCCATTGACATGGGAATCCAAGAACTATTGGTGTTAGGAGACTCAGATTTGTCAGTCAACCAAATCCAAGGATATTGGGAGACTCGTGATTTAAAACTCCTACCATATCGAGGTTTTTTTACAATATCTTTGTCAATAATTTGTATTGATAAAGTTTAACCATAATTCCAGAGCTCATAATGAGATTATTGATGCTTTTGCGACCTTATCTTTGATGTTCCAAAATCTCGACAAGACTTATATCGACCCCTTGCATATACAAATTTGTGATCAATATGCATATTGTAATGTGGTTGAGGAAGAACTTGATGGGGAAACTTGGTTCCATGACATTAAAGAATATATTCAGGTAGGAAAATATCCAATATATACAGATGGTAACCAAAAAATAGCCATTCGACGACTGGCTCGTGGGTTTTTCTCGAGTGGGGGAATCTTATACAAAAAGACTTTAGATTTGGGACTCTTAAGGTACATACATGCTAAGAGGCTTCAAAAATCATGTTTGAAGTACATTTTGGGATTTGTGGACCGCATATGAATGGGTATGTTTTGGGAAAGAAATTACTTAGAGCAAGTTATAATTGGCTCACCATGGAGCGAGATTCCATCCATTTTGTTCGTAAGTGTCATGAATTCAAATGCATGCGGACTTAATACATTCCCCTCTATCTGAATTGCATACAATGACTGCTCCATGGCCTTTTGTAGCCTGGGAAATGAACGTAATTAGACCAATTAAATCGAAAGCATCGAATAGACATAGGTTCATCTTGGCGGCCATTAATTATTTCACGAAGTGGGTGGAAGCAGCGATTTTTAAGTCAGTAACCAAGAAAGCGATGGTCAATTTTGTTCACTTCAACGTCATTTGTCAGTTCAGAATTCCAAAGAAAATTATCACAGATAACATTGTAAATCTCAACAGTCACTTCATGCAAAAAATATGCCAACAATTAAGATTATGCATCGAAATTCAACTCTTTATCTCCCAAAGGCAAATGGGGTTGTAGAAGATGCCAACAAGAACCTATAAAAAATACTTCACAAGATGGTGCAAGGTTCTCGACAGTAGCATGAAAAAATACCTTTTGCTCTATTGGGTTATCGTACTACAGTTCGAACTTCAATTGGTGCAACTACTTACTCATTGGTATATAAAACTGAAGCAGTTATACCTATAGAGATTAAAATTCCATATCTTCGAGTAGTTGTGAAAGCCGAAATTGATGGTGATCAATGGGTCAAGACTCGATTGGAGCAATTAAGCCTGATTGATGAAAAAATTAATGTTAGTAAGTCATGGACAACTATATAAGAAGAGAATGGCACGGGCTTATAACAGAAAGGTGCATTACAGATATTTTAAAGTTGGTAAATTAGTACTAAAACGCATCCTTCCCCATCAGATTGAAGCCAAAGGCAAGTTTTCTGCTAATTGGCAAGGATCGTTCATGGTGAAGAAAGTGTTACCTAATGGTGCATTATATTTGACTGACGTAGAAGGCAAAATGGAAGAAATGTCGGTCAATACTAATGCAGTTAAGAGATATTATATATGATATTCATGTACAATTATGTTATGTATGTTTTGTACTTGCATTTTTAAAAAGATTGAAATGATGAAGGCATTTTGTTCTACTATCCAAATATTAAGTCAACCCTTGCTTACCCCTTTGAGCTTTGATTCGGTTTTTGTTTCATAACCCTCTTTTGGAATCAATTAAAGTCAAAAGTTAAAAATGAAAAAATGAAAATGATGATGATAAAAAGATGAAAAAAATGAAAATGAAAAAATCAATCAAAAAATCAAAATCAAGCAAAAGAATGATTTGCCTGAACTACATTTGACCTGATTTTTGTTATGACAAGATACGTAGGAAGCCCTACTCTGGGGTTTGGTCCAACCAAAAGAAAATTTAAATTACCCAGAATGAAATAAAACTGAGGCAAAAGTTTATTTCCTTAAAAAATTGATTCCAAAAGTTGTATGCTTCACCCAATCTCATGTAAATTTTTTAGCCTCATGTCGCCCTTTCTTTTTAATTCTTTTCAAAAGCCAAGTTACAATCAAAGAAAGACCTTCAGATCGATCTTTGAGAATGTCAAGGCTAAATATGTTATAGGTGCATGATGTTTCGTATATTGGGCATTAATTTAAAAAAAAATAAAAATAAAAATAAGAGATTCTTATTGGTGAAAACTCTTTTGGGCACAATAAGGTGACGGTTAGCTCAGAAAGAAATAAAAATGAGATAGGCTCGTTGGCAAAAATCCATTGAGGTCATTAGCCGAAGGAGGATTGTGATCTAGAGGGAGCATATTCAAGATTGATTTCATTTCAAAATCAATAAGTGGACAAAAGTTGTAATGATTAGTGTGGGTAGATCAGGTTGTTTAATTCAAAATGCATGTCATAATTGCTGAATCGGCTACCGCACCCAGATAAGTTTTCTTCTGTCGTTCCAAAAAAGAGATGCCTATTGTCTTTTCTTTTCCTTTTTCTTTTATTTTTATTTTAGAGTTTTTTAGTATCTTTGTCATCAAATAAAAATTATTGTCATCTTTTGCATGTCTTTGAGTCAAATTCATGTCAAGTCAAAGTAAGAAAGGACTTCAAAACTTGATACCAACTCCTTCAATGGTACAAAGCAAGATAAAGGGCCGACGCAAAAAGACAACGTTTCAAAGTAAAGTAAGGTACTCATAATGATTGTGATCTGACAAGTTTGGACTCGTGGAAAAATAAAAGGTGTATTGAAAGTTGAACTCAGAGGCATCATACAATAGAGATATGATTCGAATCAAGAGTCTCAGTATTCAAAATTCGGGGTCAGAAGTACGATGAGTCAATGAATATTTATCAAGAATTTGAAAGGAGTTGAGCATGGCAAGTGCAAGAGCAGTTACCTCAAAAGCCGAATGCCACAAACTAACCACCATAATTTAAAACTCACAATTTTTCTTTGTTTGAAACTGAGATAGAATGTTGTCTTCACATTAAAGTTCTCAAATAAATGGCACCATTCCACACTTCTATTAACATAAGAAGGAAGGTTATAGCACACGATGTTGGATTTCGGTCATGTACCAATTAGGACCCTCCTAAAGAATGAAAATTTATTTTATCCTTAGGACCCTCCAGAAAATGGGAATTTATTTTATGCTCAGTACCCTTCTGAAGAATGAGAATTTATTTTATGCTCAGGAACATCCTAAAGAATGGGATGTTATTTTTCTATTTTACTATTTATTTTGAGTTCAGAAGCCCGGCTGAAGAACAGGGTGAAGAAAAAGTAAGTCCAGGATCCCGTCTAAAGAACAGGGTGAAGAAAAAGCAAGTCTAGGAGCCCGCCTAAAGAATAGGGTGAAGAAAAAATGAGTCCAAGAGCCCACCTAAAGAACAAGGTGAAGAAAAAGCAAGTTCAGGAGCCCGCCTGAAGAACAGGGTGAAGAAAAAGCAAGTACAGAAGCCCGCTTGAAGAACAGGGTGAAGAAAAAAAATTCCAGGAGCCAGCCTGAAGAACAGGGCGAAGAAAAGCAAGTCCAGGAGCCCGCCTAAACAACCGGGTGAAGAAAAATAAAGTCTAGGAGTCCGCTTGAAGAACAGGGTAAAGAAAAAAATAAGCCAAGATCTCACCTGAGAACAGGGTGAAGAAAAAAGTAAGTCAGGAGTCCACCTTAAGAATAGGGTAAACATTAAAAATAGCAAGTCAGGAACCTGCCTAAAGAATAGGGTGAATTTTCAAGTTTAAGTCATGAAGATTCGAATCAAGATTCCAAAGAAATTACATCTTTCATTTATATTTTTTATTTTTTATTTTTATTATTCATGTGGATTAAAAAGCAGAAGTCGTGAACCAAAAACTCGACAGAACCTCTCTCGACGTCTGACTCATTCTCTCACCATATTTACCATTGAACTATACGTGACCTGATTCCCTTATAACCTGAGATAGGTAGGAGGTTCAAAGCCAGGACTCGATCACATCTTTTCTTTTCTTCTATTTTATCCTTACTTTTTGAATAATCGGAGGTTCAAAAATCATGTCTTGTATACTTCTTTGTATGAAAACTTTTTGAGATTTCACACAAAGAGGGGAAAAATGTAGACACGTGATTTTTTATCCTCCCTAAATTTTAATCTATTTTCAATAGTAAATATTTATGTTTTTGTCCGATATTATTTTAACTCTTATTTCATTTTTAATAAATTTTTAGTTAAAAATAAATAATTAAATGAAGTTACATTTTGGGGTATTTTACTTTTATTTCTATATCTATTTTTAAAGAAAAATATAAATAAATAAAATAATACAAGAAATTCAAAAATATATTTTCCTTTTAAATTTTAATAAATAAGCTAGTAGTTTTAATACTACCTTAATTATATTTTTCTTTTTTAGATATCTATAAACTTTTATTGTATTTTCTTGAATATAAAAATTAATTAGTTGTTATCATATTTATTATTATTATTATTATTTTATTTATTTATTTATTATTTTTAATTATTTATTATTATTATTTTTTATAATATTAATTTAAAAAAATTAAAAATTAAGAAAAAGGGTTTTAAAATTTGAATTCCCTTATCAAATAATTTCTTTTAACTGTTCCCCCCTCCTAATTATTTCCCCCAAAAAAGAATCCTTTATTTAAGGATTTCTCACCCCAGACAATTTTTGTTTTTTGCGTACTATTCTACTCAGGCGCAAATAGAGAGAAAATTGAGACAGAGTGAAAACCAAAAAAACAAAAACATTAGACAAAAGAGAGAAAAGAAGAAAGTTGGAGTTGGAAGTTCCATTCAAAATTTTTGGTGACGAATTTCATTATTCAGTCTAAAACATTCAGGTTCTTATTCAATTCTATACTTTATTTTAATAAGTTTTGTTATAAATGGAGTCATAATATAATTTTAATAATTTCATGAATTGTTATATGTAAATTTGTTGCAGTATCCTGTTTTATCTATGTGATCCCTTATTTCAGTATTTTGTGAATACTATTAACATTGGAAAGTGAAAATTAATAGAATGCAATAAACTATCTGATTTTTCATCTAAATATGAAAAAAACAGAGTAAAAATTATTTGCACAATAATTCGTTAATTGACACACACTTCACTTCACATACTTATCATTCACTCATACATTGCACATGTCACACACCAAAGAACTCATATTCACAATCATCTTTTTTATTTCATCTATGCGCAAATACCTGCACTGATATTTATACACATTCACTATTACACACACTCATGGATGTACAGTAGAGGAAAAAGAAGGAAAATTGAAAAAGATAGAGAGGAAAAATAGTGAAATGAGAGAGAAATCAGAGAGAGATGGTGAGAAAATAAAAAATATATCGATGTTCATTGATTGTTTCCGGCAAGTTTCTCGCAAGAAACCTACTAGATCTACTGTCAAAAAATTCACCTTCCCCCACAACGAAGCTTTCCGGCGCACCCATCTCGCCAGAATCGCCACCAGCCGCCGGCGAAGCCCCTCAAACTAGTGAAATCTCACCGGTTTCCACCCCCAAACCTGAAACCTAATCCCCACCACCGGCAATGTGACTAACAGCGAAATCATCGCCGAAAACCACCAAAAAACTCTTTCCTAATGTAACCTCATTACTGAATCTCGCGAAATCCAGTCACTGACCTAAAATCCATCAAAAAACTAAAATCGACTACCCACCGCTAGAAAATTCCAAGATCTGACTCCCATTTATGTAATTCTGCTAAATTTTAACTGAGATTAAGTCAAAACCCACCAAAAATACCATCGATACACCAACGCTGACGAGATATGGCAATTGCCATCCGTCACTGTTTTTGGCACAATCCGTCGGATTCAACCACCCTAGTTTCCAAATTCTTCACTGGTTTTGACGCTCCTTAATTTCACGTGTTTTTCTGTTCTTAGGATTTTAGAGTTTTGAAAGACCACATAGTGTTTTAGACTGACACGAAACAAATAATCAAACTAACCCATTATATTCCCACAAAGTGGGGTCTGGGGAAGGTAAAATATACGCAGTTTATACCGCTACCTCCAAAGAAGTAGAGAGGTTATTTCTGATTGACCCCCGACTCAAGATAGAGAATAGTAAACAAGAGCGTATTGAAACATGAAGCATGACAAATAGCATAACATAAAAAGGGATAAGACATAACAAAATAGAAATTAGAGCAATATGAGATAAGATAAATAAGCGCAATATGAAATAAGAGATAAGAAATAGGACATCAGGAATACGACCCCCACCTAGTAGTAACATACACTCATAGACCAGAGACACCCACCATACCCAAACCCTCCTGACTAGGGGCTCCTACCTATGGACACAGTCCTAGGATTACTAACCCGACTATACATGAGCTCTTGTAACTACTTTCTACAACCCACGCACACATCCTAGACTTTTACCTTTATCCACGACCTCCACACCTTCCTATCTAGGGTTATATCCTCAGTAAGCTGAAGTTGTTCCATGTCATGTCTAATCACTTTCCTCCAGTACTTCTTCGACCTACCTCTCCTTCTCTTGAAGCCATCCAGCACAAGCCTCTCACACCTATGAACTGGGGCAGCTGTGCCCCTCCTCATCACATGCCCAAACCATCTCAACCTTCCTTCACATATTTTGTCCTCCACCGAAGCCACTCTCACCTTCTCCCAGACAGTCTCATTCCTAACTCTATCCCATCTAGTAAGTCCACACATCTAACGCAACATTTTAATTTTCGCCACCTTCATCTTTTGAATGGGGAGTTCTTGATTGGACAACACTCTGCTCCATATAGCATGGCTGGACGGACTACCACTCTATAGAATTTCCCTTTAAGCTTAAGTGGTACCTTCTTATCACACAACACTCCCGAGGCGAGCCTCAACTTCATCCAACCTGCTCCAATACGGTTAGAGACATCCTCATCAATCTCACCATTCCCCTAAATCATAGACCCAAGATACTTAAAACTATCCCTCTTACAAACATCCTGGGAATCCAACCTCCCTACCACATGGTCCTCCTACCTCAAGTCACTAAACTTGCATTCCATATACTCTATCTTGGACCTACTCAATCTATACCCCTTAGATTCAAGGGTTTGCCTCCAAACCTCTAATTTTTCATTCATATCCCCCCCACCCCGCATCTCATCAATCAGCACTATATCATCGTCAAATAACATACACTAAGGCATCTTCTCTTGAATACTCCACTTCAACACGTCCATCACCAATGTAAATAGGAACAGACTAAGAGTCAAACTCTGATGCAACCCTGTCTTGACCAAAAAATGCTCTGAGTCCACTCTCGCCATTCTCACTCGAGTCTTCCCTCCATCGCACATGTACTTAGTAGCTCTGATCTATGCTACCGGGACCCCTCTCGCCTCTAAGCATCTCCAAAGAACCTCCCTAGGGACTTTGTCATATGCCTTCTCCAGGTCGATGAACACTATGTGAACATCCCTCTTCTTTTCCCTATACTGCTCCACCAGTCTCCTCACCAAATGGATTGCCTCTATCGTCGAGCGACCAGGCATAAAACCAAACTGATTCTCCAAAATAGACACTATCCTCCTCAATCTCCGCTCAACTACCCTTTCCCAAATCTTTATACTATGACTCAACAGCATGATACCCTTATAGTTGGTACAACTCTAAATGTCACCCTTATTTTTAGATAATGGAATCAACGTACTCCACCTTCAAGCCTCTGGCATTCTCGTCATGTTGAAAATATTGTTAAACAAATCAGTCAACCACCTTAAACCTGCCCCACCTATACACTTCCAAAAATCCTCTGGAATCTCATCAGGCCCCACGCCCTTCCCCTCTACATCCTATGAATAGCCTCTCTGACCTCTTCAACCTTAAAGCATCTATAATAACTAAAATCACATCTCTCTTTCGAGTGCTCCAGGTCCCCTAACTCAAAGCCTCTATCCCCTTCTTCGTTCAAAAGCATGAATATACTTCTGCCACCTCTTCTTAATGTGGACATCCTCCACAAGAACTCTATCATCCTTTCCCCTAATGCACTTCATTTAGCTAAGGTCTCGACCCTTCCGCTCTCTAGCCTTAGCAATCCTATATAACCTCTTTTCCCCGCCTTTCTCCTCTAACCCCGCATACAAGCTCTGATTTCTCCTCTGCATCTTTACTCTCAATCAACTTAACATACGCCCCCTTCTTAATCTTTACTTTCCTCTTAACTTCTTCATTTCACCACTAGTCCCCCTTATGTCGTCCTACTCGACCCCTCGCAATATTAAGCACTTCTCTAGCAGTCTTCGTGATACTACTGGAAGCCCTATAGACATATAAAATTTATTAGATCAAATTCATATAAAACTTAAATTTGATCCATATTTTATTGGGTTTAAACTTATTTTGGGCTTAAAAAATAATAAGCCTATTTTATTCCTCATTAAGGTCCATCTCACCTTGAAGTCCAAACTCATCAAGTGACATGGCATCCCAGTCAAATCCAAGACCAATAAGACGCCACCACATGTACAAATGATGTGGAAGTCTCATTCAAATTCAACGACCAGTCAAAAGGTGCCAAGTGGCAAAGTGATATATTTTGGCCAATCACAAGCAACTAGGCCTACCCCTACAACTATAAATAGGGGAGTAACATAATTCTAGGGAGAAAAAAGAATGACATTCTGCAAGCATTGGAGGAAGCTTCTGCATTGACTACACAACTCTTCAATGAATAGACTAACGGAGTTCTGCCCAAAGATCAACTCGACAGGAGGAAGTGCTGTTAGACAATTCCAAAGATGCAAACACATTTCTAGGAGGCTCAAATCATCCTACATTCGAGAATCATGCTGCAAAGGCCCTTAAATCATGAAAAAGCTTAGGAGAGAAGAATCGAGAGAATAACGGAATTGTACTCACAAAGTTCATTTATATAAAATTATTCTTTTTGTTTATTTTATTTTTACTTGTAGTTAATTTTTAGCGTTAACGAAAATTTGTAGCGAACAAATTTTGGCACGCCCAATGGGACCAGTTCTGCTCTTCATCTCTTCCTCCTATAAGTCAAAAAAATCATAAATTCAACTACTACAATAGACTTCAGAAAAATCAATAAAGTTTCGTGCAAGAAGTCTACTACTGCCACGTCTACTGAGATCAAACTTATTGGCCCCATCAATCGACTCAATCTCAACGCTTGTGCTTTGGATGAATCCTAATACTTCACCTTTTTGGAGATAACAAAAAGGAGAAAATCTTAAATTTCGACAGTAACTACAACCCTTGGGGCAACTTTGCATCTATGTTATTAGAAGAACCGTCTGAAACTGGCTGTAACTTTAGAGAATCTGAAAACTTAATGAATTCTCCAACTTCAATGAAAGGCAACATGTTTATGGTTGATGCAATTGACTTGGACGAGAAGTTTGTAATGATGGAGCAAACCATTGAAGCCTTGAAGAAGTTCGTTGATGAGAAAGATCATCAAATCGCCCGACTTATGAGCAAGTTAGATCTCTACAATCTTGGAGAGTCAAAACATAATCTAACACCGTGAGAAAAAGTTGATGGTGAATCTCTCATCAAGATAAGTGACAATTACTGCAATGATCGATCCGCTTCAATGGCTACTCTAATAGTTCAATAATTGTAAGATACGATTGCAAACATCATCAAGGCACAATATGGCGGTCCGTCACAAAGTTTCATAGAATACTCAAAGTCATATTCTAAGTGAATCGAGGGCTTACCGATGCCAATTGGATATCAACTGCCAAAGTTTCAACAATTTGATAGAAAGGAAAATCTAAGGCAAAACATCACTCATTTTTTTGAGACTTGTAGCAGTACTGGTATACATGGTGATCTTCTTGTCAAGTAGTTTGTTTGCTTTTTAAATGGTAATGCTTTTGATTGGTACACGGACTTGGAGTCTGAATTAATTGATTGTTGGGAGCAACTAGAAATTCAGTTCCTAAATCATTTCTACAGCACCCGTCGTACGGTCAGCATGATGGAGTTGACAAACACAAAATAAAGTAAAGGTGAGCCTATAGTGGACTACATAAATTGCTGGCGAACATTGAGCTTCAACTACAAGGATCAACTTTCTGAAACCTCGCGATTGAAGTTTGCATTCAAAGGATGCATTGGGGCCTTGTTTATATCCTCCAAGGAATTAAACCTTAAACTTTTGAAGAATTAGCTATGCGGGCTCATGATATGGATCTAAGCATTGCAAATCATAGAATGATGTCACCTGCTTTTAATCCCAGGAAAAAGTCACGAAGTTCAAAGACCCATCAGAAGATCGAATTAGGGAATCTATGACGATAACAGTGAGTTTTACGAAGGCCTCCACAAGACAAAAGTTAAAAGAGGAAGCACCAAAGCGACAAATGCAAGAGGTAAAAAATCAATCAACCTTGAAGGAGTTACAAGCGATGGTATATCCTTTCCCCGACTCTGTTGTTCCTAGGATTCTTAACGAGTTACTAGCCAAAGAAGTCATTGAACTTCCTAAGTCAAAGTGACCTGAAGAATCAAACAAAGTCAACAATCCTAACTATTGCAAATTTCACCGCATTGTTGGTACTTACACCACAGAATGCTTCATCCTAAAGGAAAAGATCATGACATTAATCCAAGAGGGAAAAATCATCATCAATGATAGTGATACAGTTGATACAAATCATGTTAGCGCTGAACTGGACCATAAAAAAGATCAATTTAAAAAGTTCTACAACCCATGTGCTCTGTGGCATCACCAAAATGTGAGGGAATAATCATGCTGTAATTTGGGAGCTTTGACCCAATTGAGATTCCTACCATGAAGAAAATAACAAGCAAATCCATACAAAATGACTTCTCTAATAGCATGAAGGGTGATACTTGGACATTGATCGCTCGCAAAAGAAAAAAATGTCAAAGGACTTCTAAACTCCAACTTTTAAAAGTCGACACAAGATCAAGTACAAATCTGCTTCAACCAATGGGGGCAATAATTACCAAACTAAAGTGCAATAGTACTCCATTACAAGGGGTTGGAAGGAAAGTCAAGATGCTCCTTGATGAACGAGCCTAAACTATAAGTCAAAAATGCTCCTCGATGCACGAGCCTAAACTGCTAGTAAAAACTCTCCTTAAGGCACGAGCTTAAACTGCATGTCACTCCTTGCCCACATGGGTCTAAACTATGAACGACCCTCTAAAAAAAGAAAGAAAGAAAAATAAAAATGAAAGAAATTTTTTTTTTAAAAGTAAATTTACTCATCATGCCTGAACTACGCCATGACTCGATCCTCCTAGGTACGTAGGTAGCTTAGAGTATTTTTACTCTAAGTTCAGCCGTATGAGTTAAAAAAAAAAGAAAAAAGAAAGAGGACAAGTATGTGTCATTATTTGAGCATGGGAATAAAACTTTGAATTGAAATGGATATCACATTAAGATAGACGTTCCTTCACTAAGTTTACTGCAGACCCGCAAAGGTGAAGAGACCAGCAAAGCAAAGAAAATTTCGACAACATATTTGCATAAATCCGTATAGGTGTTTAAAACATTTTGATATATGTGGTAAATCTTAGAGAATTCTCCACAACAAAAAAAAGATGTCTCATGATTCAAAGGTTCTTATGCCAAGTTATGAATTTTCCATCATAGCCGCTTAAAGTTGTAAAATAGGCCATCAGATTCCGAACTAAGATGCTTTTGATGATGTATCAGTATAAATCCATAAGGGAGTTGAGTGTAGTTTTTTATATATGTCGTATCTCTACGAATGTAATTTCTATACAAAAAACGGCACCTGATTCCGGTACTCCCACGTTGAGATATGGAATTTATGGTGACGCTGCGCAAAGTTGAAATAACTAGCGAACCAAGCTTAGAAGGCCATTTTTGGAGCGATATCTAGGATGATTAAGATGCAATATGATTGTGGTTTCCACGTGAGACGTAGCTCTGGAAATCTGCTTTCTAATACAAAAAAAAGACACCTGATTTTGATACTTCCACATCAAGATATGGAATTTAAGGTGACGCTGTGCAAAGATGAAATAACTAGAGAACCAAGATTAGAAGGACATTTTTTGGAGAAATATCTGGGATGATTTGGGTGCAATATAATTGTGGTTCCCGCTTGAGATGTATCTCGACGAGTCTAGTTTCCAACATAAAAAATGGCTCCTGATTTCAATATTGCTATATCAGAACATTGAATTCCATTTGTATGAATCAAAAAACTCATATTTTTGTTCTCCCATTGAAGAATAAATATTTTTGTGGATGTTTACCTAGTAATTGCTCACCAAATTCAAAAAAGGCTACTCCATGTGTCAATATTATCAATCTGGATGATACCACGTACGTGCTCCTTGAAAAGAATGAGATGCTCTCACTCGAAGCCTCTTTATCATCGAGCCCCATGGATGAAATGCACCACATGCTTGCTTTGCAACAATAGACTGCAGACACTCAAAACTTCATCATCACAAGGCCTCAAGAATGACACCAAGTACATGCTCACTGAAGCTAAAATGGGAAACTTTCAGCATTATCAAGGATAAAATCAGATCATTCCAAGTCACTTTCTTATCAAGAAGTAAAGAAGTAGTGCACTAAAAAGTTCAACATCAATCATGTCTAAATTTTTCATCTAACATCAAGACCATTTACATAAACCTGAAAAGAAAAAAAATAAAGATGAACACATCTACGGTGTTGACCGGATGAAGCTTCTTGGTTCTACGCGAATTGATGCCAATTACGTGAAAATTTAATCTGGCGATAAGTGTCGGTACCAAACACATGATGCTTCGATTTGGAATGATCAACATTGGGAGAAACACATCAGTTTAGTTCAACATAGCTGATATCGATGTCAATTAGCATGAAATTTGTTTTTCAACCATTGATCTTCTATACTGAGATGCAAGGAGTTTTCTATTCCAATATTTAAGGAAATAGATACAAATTTTCTTGACAAGGAAAGAAAATATTAGCTCTGAGTGTCCGTTTCCAAGCCGCGACAGGGAATATTGCTTACCAAATCCTCGAGAAAATGGGTAAAGCACTTAGTTGTTGCTCATTAAAAACCACAGCTCAAAAAATGATGCCTCAAGTGGTTCCTGACCAATCATCCGGACAATGTTTGTATATGCTTGGTGTGATATCGACACCACTTGTATTTTTTCATGAACCTACAAAAAAAAGCAAAGAGGAGTGATCATGAACATGCAATCTGGAGTCACGACATGATAGCTTATAGCATCAACTTCAAAAATTGATTCTCGTCAATACAGAAGGAGTTTGATATTGATTTTTGGATATGAAGAAGTAATACAAGTCTATCCGCTCTAGAACTAAGTCATTCAATATTTGGACATTCCTATAGTCAGAAGTGATTTTTACTCTGTGAGCTTTTGAAGCTGAAAATCAGGAAAGGCACTCTATGTACTTCTTCAGTTGGTGTTGCGAGGAGCTTGTATACTTTGCATGATGTCCACCAATTATGCAAAAAAGGTTGAGGTTCACTAGTAGTTCTCTCCAAATACATAGTCACAAAGAAGTCAAGGGATGTCCTTGCAAAGGTTACGGATTTCGAAAGATTGTGGTTGGAGTGATTTCATAACATCCCCTTATATAGAGGCTCCTATGAAAAAATTTCAGTTTGTGTACAAGAAATATTGTGGTGAAATTAGAAGATGAGAATCCTTGAAAATTTCAAATTGCCAATCATTTGAAAAATTACCATATTGAGGAGATTTCTTTAGAGGTGATTTTATTCTTTCTTGAAGTCAAATGGAAAGTTAATATTTTTTTTCCTTTGGTACATGAAACCAAAATAGAAGTTGAGATTTTCCTTTGGTACATGAAATCAAAAGGAAAGTTGATATTTTCCTTTGGTACATGAAATCAAAAGGAAAGTTAATATTTTCCTTTGGTATAAAAAGATCAAGTCAACTTTTTCACTTCATACGTGCAATATGTCAAGTGAGGAAGTTGTATTGATCCTTTTAATTCAAATACATTGAAAAGGGCACATTGTTGTGTAAGTAAAAACTACTTAAATAAATATTACAGTGGTGATTTCTCATGTTCATATTTATCCAAGAAGAATTAAAAAAAAATCAAGTTGGTCATTTTTTTTAATACTCTTGAAATAATATCGAGTTTGTACTCAATTGTGGACGAAAAATGAGGATCACCACAAACAAATCATTGGTTGCTTTGACGAAAACTTTCACGACATGAAAGTTCATGGAGGAAACTTTAGTTAGGCCACTCGCAAGTATTTGTATAACTAGGATGCACTAATGAGAAACAAATACCTTTGAAGTCACGAGAATAAAATACATTCATGAGTATTTCAAGTCTCGCCGCCAAGTTTCGGCAAGCCTACACGTCGACCGACCTTGAAGTAGGGGGCATCTGTAGACACATAAAATTTATTGGATCAAACTCATATAAATTTAAATTTGATCCATATTTTATTGGGTTTAAACTTATTTTGGACTTAAAAAATAATAAGCCTATTTTATTCCTCATCAAGGTCCATCTCACCTTTAAGCCCAAACTTATCAAGTGATGTGGCATCCCAGTCAAATCCAAGACCAATGATATGCCGCCACATGTACAAATGATGTGGGAATCTCATTCAAATTCAACAACCAGTCAAAAGGCGACAAGTGGCAAAGTGACATGTTTCGGCATATCACAAGCAACTAGGCGTTACCCCTACAACTATAAATAGGGGAGTAACATAACATTCTAGGGAGGTAAAAGGAGGACATTCTGTAAGCATTAGAGGAAGCTTCTGCATTGACTACACAGCTCTTCAACTAATTGACTAACGGAGTTCTTCCCGGAGATCAACTCGACAAGATGAAGTGCTGTCAGATAATTCTCGGAGATCCAAACATTTTTCTAGGAGGATCAAATCATCCTACATTTGAGAATTACGCTGAAAAGGCCCTCAAATCATGAAAAAACTTAGGAGAGAAGAATCAAGAGAATAACAGAATTGTACCCGCAAAATTCATTTATATAAAATTATTCTTTTTGTTTATTTTATTTTTGCATGCAGTTAATTTTCAACGTTAACAAAAATTTGTTGCGAACAAACCCTATCCCACATAACATCCACGTCCCCCCTACACTCCTACACCCCTAATCCCACCACGTTCTCCTCTATCTTCAGTGCACTATCTGGCGTCAAGCCATCCCACCTAATTCTAGGTCGACCCTCCCCAGCCGTTCTCTTCTTGATAATTAAGTCCATCACTGGAAGCTTGTTCTAGGTCGAAAGATGCTCACTCGAAAAGACTTTACAGTTCTTACATAAAACCCTATCCCCATTCCTAAGTAGCCAAAAATCAATCTGAGTCTTGGCTAACGCGCTTCGGAAGGTAATCAGGTGATCCTCCTTCTTCTGAAAGCTCGAATCACCACACCAGCCCAAAGGCCCTCGTAAAATCCAATAGAGCAGCTCCCTCATCATTTCTAACACCGAAATCAAAACCTCCATGCACATCGTCAAAACCTCTCAGCAAAACTCCAATGTGCCCATTAAAGTCCCCCGCTATGACAATCTTCTCCGAACTAGGCACGCTACTCACCACCTCGTCCAAAGCCTCTCCAAACCTCACTTTCACCTCCTCCTCCAAGCCCACCTGCGGCACATAAGCACTACATGCATACAGTATAAACCCCCCAATAACCAACTTAATCATCATCAGCCTATACTGACCCTTTTAACCTCCACTACCTACCCTCTAAGCTCCTCATCGACTAAGATCCCCACTCCAGTCCGACGCCTGTCACTTCCTGAGTACCACAGCTTATACCCATCCACATCCCAATCCTTAGAGACCCTACCCACTTAGTCTCCTGGACACACGTAATATTAATCTTTCTCCTCTTAAGAATCTTCACCAGCTCTATGGACTTACCCTGAAGGGTTCCTCTATTCCAAAACTCTACCCTCAACCTATCTTCTCTCTCCTCTTGCCTAACTCTACTACCCCTAAGCGCACCAGCCATAACACCCGACCTAAACCCCACACCCACCGTTGCCCTCCCCTTTCACTCCCACCCAAAACTGCCCTCAACCATAACCCACTCGGACTGACACTATTTTTTAAAAAAAATAGATTAAAAATAATATAGTTAATTTTGTGTACTTGTATTATTATTTTATTATTATTATTATGTTTCTATTATTATTTATTTGTCATTAATAAATCTTAAATAATTACTTGTTAGATTAATATATCATTTTAAATGAATTTAACTCAATTTTTGTTGTTAAAAGTTATGTAACTTTTTAAACAGATAAAAATTATTATGAGTTTATAAGATACAAATCACGCCTCTAACACTAGGAAAATTTTAGACATGTTTAAAATTTTTCTCTCAATTAAGAATGCGGCGTACGCATCTTTCTGAGATATTTAAAAATAATTCAAGGATACAATAATGCACTTTGACAAATATTTTTCTAAAATTAATTTTTCATCGATTGAATACGAGAGTTTTAAATAATTTTGATATAGTAAACTGAGCAAATTTAGACTTTAACATAATTTATAAAAATAGTTTAAATAAGGATAAGTCAATAAAAGTGACTTTGCTAGAATCATGGGACTCGAGGGTTGCCTTACACCTTCCCCTCAATCAACAGAATTCCTTACCCAGTCTTCTGTTTTTTCATACCAAAATAAAGAGTCATTTCCTTTTAATTATGGATTTAAAAAGGTGACTTGAAACACCATAACTCATTTCCAAGTGGTGACTCTGTAAATAAATTAATCTCTATTAAAAACCGACACTTTAATTAGAAAAATCCTTCGACCCTCGAACGAAAAAAGGGTGTGACATATATATATACACACACACACATATAAAGGAGGCTAAGTAGTATGTTGATGTGACGCCCCTAGATTCAAGAAAACCCATTTATCTTTTTTCTCCCTTTTTGAATTTTTTTCTTCATTTTTTCACTTATCGATCAATTTGTTTAATAATCAAAATAAATGGATCAATTACTACTCCTACATTTATTTATATCCTTTAATATAAAAGTTTAATGTTTTTAATTTCCATTACTCTCATGACCTTTGATGATCATAACTCCATTCATGATATTATTTCATATTCCATATTGTTGTCCTATAAATAGAAGCAGTATAAGTATTCTTCCCTCCATCAACAAAATTAAGAATATTTCGTTCACTATATATTTTTTGAACTTATATATATTCTTTTTAAAAAATTCATTTGTGTACCTTCTAAAATGTCCTCCTTACTTTTTGTCTTTTGGGTATGTTGTTGTTTTTTCTTCTTCTTCATGTATTGTTCTTTTGATATTTTTAATTGATTTACTTTACACTAAATTTGTTATTATTATTATCCTATATTATTTGTAACTTCTAAGCAAGAATATGTATGATTTAAATCTATTTTCTTAAATTCTTATTCATAATGTATTGATTTTTGTGATGTATTATTTTTTATAAGGATAAGAAGAAGATCAAATAGTGAACGGATGAAATGAAGATGAAATGATGACTATGTGAAGATTTGAGGAGTAGGGCATAATAAGCACTGGACATGAATGTCTTTTGTAGAATTATATATATATATATATATATATATATATATATATATATACTAAATATTTTAAATTACTACACACAATTTTTTCACTTTATTTGTTGCTATACTAAAAATAGATATAAAGGAGAAACATAGATCAAATGATGTAACACCTTTTTTTGATATTTGTTCTCATTTCTTTCAATTAGTTTATTTTACAAAATCATGTCCCTAATTCATACATTCAATTGCATAAATTATAGTCTTAAATATTAGTAATGTTCATAACTCTCAAGCCTTTCATATTCATAACCCTCAATTAGTTAACGTACAAGAAGACAGCTTATCTTTTTCTCTTTTTATTTTTTATTTTTAATTATTTTTATCTTTCTCTATAGTTTATGTGATTGATTTGTATTAAATTAAATCTATAGATAATAATAATAACAAAGAAACATAGAGAAGGTGATGTAACACTTCTCTAGAACCTCCATTTTTATTTATCTCTTTTCTCATTTTTTGACAATTTCTTTTTCATTTATCTACTTATTTTATTTTTCTTAATTCAAAAATTAATTATTCAATTTATCATTTTTTCAACTCCTACTATGATTACCTTTTTTATTAGAGATTTTAATATGTATTCATGTATTCTACCATCTTCAATCTTTAATCTTAATTAATTTTATTAATGTGTAGTAATAATGTTCTACAAATGGGAGATAAAAAGACAAACTAAACTAACCTATACATATCTCACACTATCGAATTATGCATACATGAATAAATTATTTTAGTTGTTATAGTTGTGCGTAGAAAATGCTTCAACTTGAGTTCTAGGTAATATTTTTATTTGAATAGTAGCAAATTATCTCATGAGATTCATGTATTGATGAATATTTTGTCTTGATTAAACTTACTTATATGTGCTCTATTCTGAGTAAATGAATTTATTTTTCTAGACGCTAACATTTTTCATCTTTTTTGATTAAAAAGTTCATATTGTTTCATTTCATAACTTTTTGTTGATAAATATTTGCTAAATTTTATTGACTCATGCTATGCCATTTGTATCAAGAAGCTCAGTACATACAATGAATCTACTTCAATATTAAATATATTTTGTCAAAGGTAATTTTATACGCTCGAGCAATTTCTTTTATGATGTATAGTATTTTTAGATTAACTTTGTTCAAGAATATTTTATGTTTTAATTGTTTCACTACTTTGTTAAAATGATCATTATGTCACGCTTTTCATGTGTATTCAAGAATAAGAAATTTTGCTAGTATACAAGAATTTGAAGCAATTAGGTGAACCTCTGATTGTCCCTACATCTCAAAGAAAGTTAAATAATTTGTTCCTTCATTTTTTTTTCATTCTATTTTCTTTTTTGATTTTTAATTAGTGTTTGAACTTATTTATGTAATTAAGTGAATATGTGACAAAAAGATTCTAAATTTTTATTGTGCCATAACAATTACATGGAAAAAGAAGTAAAAGAGGAGAAATTGAAAAAATAAAAAGAGTTGTAACGAAGAAAAGAAAAAATTGAAAAGACAACCCATATAGGAATGGGAGAATAGGGAAACAAAGAAGAA
>NC_061120.1:173584008-173612466 GCF_002878395.1 Capsicum annuum | reverse complement strand
TCCATTTTGTCATCGTTGTTGCTTATTTCACAAGGTTGAATAAGCTTGTCGTTCAATTGTATTTCTATTGATTGTAGTAACTTGAGATTCACCTGATACAATGTTGAAAAGTGTCTCCTATGCTTGCTTATTAATAATTGCTTAAAATTTAGTGACTTGTAATATCTTAATACTCGATATCGATATTATTTGTTATGCTTAAATTAGTTCAGGCAGTGATATACTAGTTAACAGTTAGTAGTATTTTCTAAAAAATATTTTTTCACTCACCAACCAAACACTAGAAAATATATTTCTGAAAAATATTTTCTACTCACCAATCAAATACCATATAATATTTTTTGGAAAATATTTTCCACTCACCAACCAAACATGAGAAAATAAGTAGAAAACCAACTTATTTTTTAGGAAAACTTTTTCCAGGAAAACATTTTCCATGAAAAATATTTTCCATCATACCAAACACACCCTAAGTTGATTTGGAAAATATTTTTCAAATAAGTCAACCAAACATAAGAAAACTGAAAAACATTTTCTGAAAAATGTTTTCCTTCATACCAAACACACCCTACGTGTTTTTTTCTTATTTCACTTAAAATCAGTGTTCTCTTTTCTTTTCTTAATTTCAAATATGTTCTATATCTTTTATTTTAGATCTGTTCTTCAATTTTTTTCGTATTCCAATTTTGTTATTTTGGGAAAATGTAGAGGTGGAGGTGGAGGTGGAGGTTGGGAAGAGGGAGAGGAAAGGAGAGAGAGACAAAAGGAACCATAAATTTGGGTGGTCTTCATTTTTTCCAAAAAAAAAAAGCGAAAGGTAATGGTGAATTTGGAACTAGACTACGATGAAGAGGAAGATCCAAGAAGAAGAAAATAAATTTGATAAAAACATCCCTCATCACGCCTATTTGGGGTGAAAATTATTTTTCCTTCCCAACCTTACCTTAAAAAATTAAATTCCTCCCTCGAACAATAAACAACCTCCCCCCCCCCCCCCCGCCCCCCCTTTTTTCCAAATTAAATTTTTAAAATATCTTTTTTACCCCCCCTCCTTCAAATTTTTTTTTTTTTTTTTTTAACTTCTTTAAAACCATCATATTTTTTTTTTCAATGAGAAATACTAATTAAGTATTTAATCTAATGATGTTGATCTATAATGAAATAAATCAACATAATAAGAAAATTAATTTTATTAATAATAATCAAAACTCTAATATTTATTTTACAAGTGAATATAATAAGTAGTATTAAATTTATCAACATATTTCAATGCAGAAAATACATCATAGTGAATAAAAATAAGGTCAAATTTTTAAAGATTATATTTATTTAGATAACTTATAATTTATGTAATATTCTATTAATGACAATCACAACTTATTAATTTATATAAACAATAGATAATATCGTTTCTTAACACTTTACCCTCATATTAGAAATAGTTGTTTAAATTTACTTGTTTAATTTATGAAATCAATAGAATTGTATTTTTTTTCTATCCTTAATAGTAAACAACTACATAAAGTAGTAGTATAGATAAATTTAAAGTTTCAAAGTATCATTAATAAGGTTAATTCAGTAAAATATATCTCTAAATAAAATATTCTTAAGGGTTGTGTCACATCAATAAAAGTCAAGCAATATGAAATGGGTGTAATTAGAGAGTGGTGAAACACAAAAATATACGCACATGCATTTATATACATATATCAACACTTAGGGGTGACTTGGTTGGGAACGAGTTATTCTAGGAATAGTTATCCCAAACTAAGTTGTACCACATGTAAATGTGATAACTTATCCCATCATTATGGTATAAATGATGGATAAATAATTTTGAGAGTAACTAATATATATTTAATCAAACGCACGATAAAATAATCATGAACTTTATCCCCGAATTATTATAACTATACCTCACACAAAATGAATCTTTAATACATATAATATTGAAATAACGATCTTAATGGATAACATTAAAATTTGTGACAAGTTTATAAAAAAATATTATTTTACTTATAATGTTAATAAATTTAAATAAAATGTTATAAATAGCTAGGTTAACAAGTATATATATTATATATAATATAAAGAGATATTACATAAGTATATGATTAAAATTATAAATGCAAAATAGACATTGCATAGGATAAAAGAGGGTATGATTATTGTTCAATGTTGGGGGGAGGGGGGAGGGAGTTTGATTTTTAAAGCAAAGTTGAAAGGTGAAAACAATTTTAATTCATTTCAGGTATAGTACAATCATTAAATCATGTAGAGAAAAATATTTTAAATGATTTAAATTTAAAGTGATAGAAATGTTCAATATATACAACATTGAGTTAGCGTGCCTAAGTGAATTATGGAGATAAATTTGAGGACACATAGGTTACTTATGCCGTTATTTGATACTCATATATATGATGATGTCAATCATTTATGTTGATTCTCATCAATGATGTGATCTGTAAGAGATCTCAATGTGTAAAAATGTCAAAATATGCTTTAATTAATGTCTCTTAATCCATTTTTGCTGCCTTTAGATTTCAAATATTTGATATTCTTATAAGTATTGGAATCCATGTAGATAACTTGTGAAAGTGAGCTAGGATAACTCAGCCACACAGAGAGGAGAAGAGGATATTTTGAGAGAGAAAGGAAGAAAACTCATTATTTGATATTGTGATTCATCCTCAATTAAACAGTTGCTACATATGAGTATATATACAAAAGTTTCTAGATTTGCTAGTCGACTAACCTCAACTTACTCTAACCAACTAACTATCCAATCAGTAACAATTAAATTAGCTGTAATCCAGCTGTCTAACCAACTCTAACTAAACTCTAACTAATTGTTCAACAGCTTCAACACCCTTCCTCAAGCTGATGGTGAAAAGATATTTTTTAACAACAGCTTGGATAATAGGTAGTCATGAGATTTCTTGCCAAAGCTGTTGGTCAGCAGATTAGCAAGTTGGTCTTTAGTTGATACATGAAAAATTTTGACAACACCTTGTAGAATTTTTTCCCTGACAAAATGACAACCGATGTCAATATATTTAGTTCTTTCATGGAATATAGGATTAGCTGCAATTTGGATAGCAGCTTTACTGTCATAATACAATTGAATTGATATATCCAGAATAACTCCCAATTCTCTGAATAAGCCTTTCACCCAAGTGATTTCATCCACTATAGAGTCCATACTTCTGAATTCAGCTTCTGCAGAGCTCCTAGCAACTATGACTTATTTTTTCTGATTTTTAAGAAATCAGTGCACCACCATGCATGACTAGATAGCTAGTGACAGATCTTCTGATTTGAAGACAACCACTCCAATTAGAGTCACAAAATACTTCAAGTTTTCTGGAACCTGTGGAAGGTAAAAGCAGACCAAGACCAGGAGCTGATTTAATGTACTTCACTACTCTTAGATCTACATCAAGATGAGATTATTTAGGTTTATGCATGAACTGACTTAGGACCTGAACAACATAGGCTCTATCAATTCTGGTCATTGGGAGATATAAAACTCTTTCAATCAATCTTTGATACGGCCCAACATCCTCTAATTCTTTGTCTTCAGGATCTTGATTTTCTAGTAGTATCATCTTGTCAAATTCTGTAGAAGTGAGTTTTAAGTTGGATTCAAGATGGTTCCAGTAGGTTTTACTCCTCCAAGTCCCATTGCAGCAACTAGTTCTAGAGCATACTTTCTCTGTGACATCACAATACCTTTGGAGGATCTTGCAAATTCTATACCTAGGAAGAACTTTAGTTCCCCTAAGTCTTTTTTTTTAACTTCAGTTGTAAATCATTCAATTTCTATTGAATCAGGTCTAGGTCACTACCTGTGACTAGAAAATCATCCACATAGACTAGCACCACCACCAGGTGAGATTGTACTTTTTTTGTGAACAATGAATAGTCAAAATGACTTTGTGTAAACCCCAGCTGTAATAAGGCATCTGTAAGCTTCTTACTCCACTATCTAGGGGCATGTTTGAGGCCACACAAAGATTTGTGCAATTTGCAGACTTTAAGCTTGGTATTATGACAAGAGAAACCTTGAGGAATGTCTATGTACACCTCGTCTATTAGATCACCTTGTAAAAAGGCATTGTGTACATCCATCTGATAAACATACCAACTTTGTGATGCAATAATTGCTAATACAGATTTTAATATGCCCATTTTAGCCACAGGGAAAAAGGCATTTGTATAGTCCAACCCCTCCTTCTGACTATACCCCTTAGCAACCAGCCTAGCCTTGTATCTTTCAACTTTCTCTGAGGCAGTATAGTTGACTTTAAATACCCATTTACAACTAATTGGAACTTTACCAGTAGGTAGATCAACAATGCTCCATGTTTGGTTTTCTTCTAAGGTAGATATCTCTTGCTGCATGGCTTCTATCCACTTAGCATCTTTAACAGCCTTAGAGAAAGTCTAAGGTTCCACAATGTGGGAATAAGATGCCAGAGCAATACAAAATGCAAATGATATATTAGCATTGCTAACAAAGTTAGTGATAGGATAGTTGCAATTGGAATTTCCCTTGCATTTAGTTATATAATCCTGCATCCAGAGTAGAGGTTTTGAGGATCTTAAGGACTTTCTAATAGGAAGTGAAGGGGGAACTACAGTTGATTAAGGTAAGGTATGGGGTATCTCAGGTTCTACACTCTCTAGAAGAGAAGAAGAGTGTGATGGATGTTGCATTTCAGGATTTAAACTTTCCGTGAGAACATCATTTAAGGGAGAAGGAATTGGGGAGGTAGTATTATCAGCTTATATGGTTGGAAGCAAATCCACAATAGGAAAAAAAGTGGTAGCACTGGGAGAAGCAGGCTGTATAAAGGGAAATATATCCTCCTTAAATACCACATCTATACTAATATGAAATTTCTTGAAGAAAATGCTAAACATCTTGTAGCCTTTTTGAGTTTGTGAGTAACCAAGAAAAACTCAGGCACTGATCGTAGAGAAAACTTATCAGATCTATTCACACAAGTTACATACCCAAGACAACCAAAAACTTTCATGTGAGAGAGATCAGGAGCATGACTAAAAACCTTTTCAAAAGGAGACAGTCCTTGAAGCACTGATAATGGTAACCTATTAATGATTTAAAATGCAGTACTAACACATTCTCCCTAAAATTTAAAAGGAACTTTAGCTTGAAATATAAGAGATCTGGCAACTACTAGAATATATCTATGCCTCCTCTCAAAAATGCCATTTTGCTGAGGAGTATATATACAAGAGCTTTGGTGTATGATTCCTAGAGACTGAAGTAATTCATGCATTTGAGAATTAAAAAATTCACAACCATTATCAAACCTCAAATATTTTATGAGCAAGAGTACACATTATGGATCATAGCAAAAAAGGATTTTATTGCAGCAATTACATCAGATTTTATTGGTAACAGAAACAACCAAGTATATATTGAGTGATCATCAACTAGAGTAAGGAAGTACCTCTTACCATCATGTGTAGTAACTCTATAGGTACCCCAGACATCTGCACATATAGTATGAAAATAGGAACTAACAGTGGTACGACTTAAGGGAAAAGACAACCTAGTTTACTTAGCCAAGGGATACATAGTACAATCAGTGACTCTATCAGTACAAGTAACAGGTTGCAAACCATTTATTCTATACAAAGTACTAATTGGTACATGACCTAGCCTTCTATTCCATAAAACACCATCAGACTTCTTATTCTGACTGGCTAAAGTAGAGCCAGTATAAGCAGTAGCATTTCTTCTAATACTGTTAGCTATAGTTTGAACTTTATGCTTGTCTCTTGAATTGATCACATACAAACCACCAACTTCTCTACCAATCCCCTTCACCTGACCACTTAAGAGATCCTAAAAGAGATAAAAATTAGGATAGAATAACACAACCCAATTGAGTTTCTTTGTCAGTTTAGAAATTGATAAAAGATTGTATGTGAATTCAGGAAGATGCATCACATTAGAAATTTTATGATCTCCAAAAATATGAGCTGAACCTAGATGTTGCACACAAATAACCTCACCAGTAGGCAAGTACACCTTTCTCCTTTTAATACTCTCAGAACTTCTAAGGTCTGTCAACAGCTCAAGAGTATTGGCCATATGGCTTGATGCTCCAAAATCAACTATCCACTTATGACTAGTGTCAGAAGCCTTACAAGCTATAGCATATGAGGATATACCTGCTATCATGGTTGAGTCAGTGATGGCATCTTCCTTTTCTATAGTGGTATCTCCCTTCCCTAGTAGGTTCAACAATTGATAGTATTGTTCCTGGGTGAAGTGAGGGATTTCAAGAGTGGATCCATATGAATTTTGATTCATATGATCAGAACCTGCTTGTCTACCTCCTGCAACACTAGCACTATCATGTGAAAAATAAGCAGTTGTACCAGAAGAGCCAAGTGGAACAAACCTCTTTTTCTATTTGGAGTCACTAGGGTATCCTACCAACTTTTAGCAATTGTACCTAGTATGTCCTTTGAAATGACAATAATTACAAAAGAGATTGGTATTCTTAAATCTCTGATTTGATCCAGAGCTTGAAGTGTGAGAATTATTGTAGGAACTTAAGCCAAGAGAGTTACTGACACTATAGTTAAAACCACTGCTAGGGCCTCTGCTAGAACCACTATGTTGAGTGACCACACTAGAAGCTCTAGGTGAGGTGTAGGTAGGATTCAACACCTATTTTCCCTTGTTGTTACTCACTAAGGTAGTGTCTTCAGGTAACTCAGTACCCGAAGAATAAGACATACTTCTCCTACTCTCTTCAGAGATAATCATAGAATAAGCCTTGTTAATAGAGGGTATAGGGACTATGTTCAGAATTTGGTTGCTCAATTGAGAGTAAGAATCATCCAAACCCATAAGAAATTGCAGTAACCTCTAGTACTCAAAATGTTCGAAATATTCCTAGACTCTTCACAACTATAACCAGGACACGACATAAGTGCATCAAATTCAGCCCAAAACTCTTTCAATTTTGAAAAGTAAGTAGATACAGAAGAAATTCCCTGAGTAAGTGCAGCTATCTCTTTGTGTAGAAATAGAATTCTCGATCTATTCACCTTGTCAAATATCTCCTAAAGATCTATCCACACCTTATGAGCACTAGATGCATAAACTGTACTGCTTAATAGTTCAGTACTTACGGAGTTTATAATCCATGATAACGATATCGCATTGCACTTTTACCAAAGTTCATGTAAAGAGGCATAAAATTTTTCATTAGGGTATCAACCATCAATAAAGCCCATTGTACTTTTGCCTAACAGATTTATACGTATAGTGCTACTCCACAAGGTGTAATTCTCAGGACCTGTAAGTTTCATAGAGATTAAGTAGCTACCTAGAGTATCCGATGGTCGCAGGAAGAGAGGATGATGCTGATCTATATTGGCATAGTAGTATCTCTAGCTACGTCCCTAGTTTTAGGAGTATTTCTGCCATTAAAGTTTCCAGCAGGTCTTATATTCAATAATGGATGGAAATTAACTTGTAGGGTTAAGAACACAATAGAAATTGAAGTAAAAATGTAAAACCCCGCATCGTCCATGAGTTAGCTCGTGGTAATATGTTCTTAGTGTTAAAGACTAAAAAATTATTTGTTTCAAATTTTGAATTTTCATCACATGGGAAATTTGATAAGCTTTCCACCGATTTAAGATTTGCCCAAATCTAATACCTGGGTAAGAAATTATGGCTAATTTAAGTACTAGTAAAAAACACCATCATTTTTGTGCTTGACACGTCACAGAGGGGGTTTGTTTAACAATTGTCAAATTCCAGTAGTCTAGCACGATTGTATGCGTCGCACAGAAATTTTAGGTCCCAACCAATGGGACAACACGATGACTCTACATCGCGGTGACCCTAAGAATCTCATTCATCAATTTCCAGTGAGCCACCGCGATTGTGGCATGTTGCGGTGGCTCATAAAATTAGGCTCCTAGTTATATTTTATTCCATCTTATTAAGGGCATATTAGGTATTTTCCACCCCCACTTATCAGCTCAAACATGGGTTTATACTCCTAAGTGACCAAATTATTCATACTCTCTTCAAAAAATCACAAGAACACTCTCTAGGGTTTCAAACTAAAACCCAATTAACTCAAGATTCAACCGTGGGTTTTCAAAACTGAGTGAAGATTTGGAATTACTAAATCGTAGGATTCAAGAATCATCCATCAAATTTCTAACTTAAGGTACGTGGGGTTTATCCTAAAACTACATGGGATTGTTGAAAATACCCAATTATGATTTAAAAATCATCAAGCATGAATTTGTTAAAGGGGTTTTGAGATCCATGATTTTATAATACTTTATGCATGTTTAATGATGTTGTTGTATTGGCCTTTAGAGCTTTATCCCTAAAATTGATTTAAACTTATACTAATATGTATGAAGTTGAAGATTTGATATAGAGTATTTTATTGAAATCCCTTTCTTTGATGATTTAGAGTTGATGAACTTGTTGGGAATGATTTAAGATGCTTGTTTAATGTTTTGAAGGTGATCTTTTCAATGATTACATATTTAATATGATTTTGATGATAATGAGAGGGAGTTTCTTGGTATGATTTCGTTCTTGTCTTAAAAAGAAAGAATTTTATGTGATTGACATTTTTGACATGACCACCTTATGTATTTGAATGTTGAAAAAGAGAGGTTCTTGCATATGTTTACATGAGCTTTAATAAAGAGTTTCTTGAAATGAGTTATTGATATGGTGGTCCCAAATTTATGTTTCCAAATAGAGATTATTATATGCTAATAATGGCTCAGAGATGTGACTTGCAAGTCAATGGTATGACGATACCATATAAATTTATGTCATAATAGAGTTAGAGTTTTTAGAGTATGTTTATAGAGAATGCATGTCTTAAAGAGTTAAAAATGGGCATAAAGAGAGTTAGGTGGTTGCCTGAAGAAGGTAGAGTTCAAGTAATTCTTCGCCTAAAATTGTGATTTGCCGATCCGGATATATTATTTTTACGATGGCGATGGTCGTGTGGTGTAGCAGAGTTAGAGCCTCTAACCCTTGCTGCACACTTGGGTTGGAGGCTTCCCCGCCGATTCAATGGTGGATTTCATATAGCTCATGGAATTTCAGAGTTGTAGGGTATACCACCTAGCGCAGAAGTAAAACGAAGAGTGTCACAGAGTTCAAATAATTTTACAGTCTTTCGAAAATGCCTATGAGATTTCTTACTATATGATATGTTTATGAGCTATTTTAAATTACTCTCATATATGTTGAATATAAATTATTATTTTGGATCTGCTTTACATACCAGTACATTTGTATTGACCCCCTACCTTCCAGGTTCGGAGGCTCAGTCCTAGATTCTGGCTAATTAGTAGCGTATTTCAGAGAGAAGTGATCCGTACAGTGGATCCTTCTTTGTTCTAGAAGGCCTGTTATTTCAGATTATGTTATTCCATTGTTTAGGTCTATTGGGGGACTTGTCTCAGTTTTCAGAACAGTTTTGAGATGTAATAGTGATTTTGCAGACTGAGTCAGATCTTACTCAGATGTTTTGAATTGTAACTTTCATTCTTATGTCTTGAAACTCAGAGTTAATGACCATGTTCCTATATCAAATTATATTTTTGCATCCTCTCTTATTATATAAATGTTGTGCATGACTACCAGATAGAGTAGGACATTCAAGCCTTTATGGTTTGGGATGTTCATCACAGCCAGGCCCTAGTTCGGGTCGTGACAAACTTGGTATCAAAGTACGGTTCATGGTCCCAAGATATCTGCGAAATCGCATTGGGTAGAATCTTATTTATGGGTGTGTAGCGTGTCACACTTATAAGAAGGAGGCTACAAGGCATTTAGGAATGTTTCTCTTCTTTGTGGTTTAGTTCGTGCTTCAAAGTTTGAATTGTCCCTTAATCAATGGTCTCTTATGTTTTAGAGAAACAATCATGCCTCCCCGTCATACTATCAATCAGAATACACAAACAGATGAGGTCCATCTCACTCATGGGATGAGGACTTGAAATAGATATCAGACTCCAGATATTGATGCTACTCCAGGAGTCCCACCTATTTAGACCAGCCTACCTAGGGCACCCAGAGCTTTCTGGACAGGGACTAACCGCACTCAGCCTCACGAGAGAGAGGTATCTAATGCAGAATTTAGGCAGTCCATTCACATGCTTGCATAGTTGGTAGCCACACAGACTCAATAGTCAGAAGATATTGGGTCTGTGTCTATTACGTCTGAGGCTACAAGAGTGGGTCAGTTCATGAGAATAAACCTGCCCAAGTTTACTGGTACCAAGGTGAAAGAGGATCCACATAAGTTTCTGGATGAGATGGATAAGATCTTTAAGGTGATGCATGTAAATGAGGTAGAGGGGGTTGAGTTAGTATCTTACCAGCTTAAGGATATAGTGAACCAATTGTGTATCGAGTGGGAAGATTCAAATGGTGAGAGTGTTGAGCCCACAGTTTGGGCCAAGTTCGTGGAAGCCTTCCTTGATCGGTTCTTTTCTCTTGAGCTGAGAGAGGCCAAAGCTGAAGAGTTTATGAATCTAAAGCAGGGAAAGATGAGTTTCTAGGAGTACACTCTAAGGTTCAACCAACTAGCCCATTATGCTCTAGAGTTGACTAGTAATATGAGAGCCCAAATGAGAAAATTTGCATTCGGCCTTTCGGATGACTTAGTGCTTGAATGTCAGGGAGTAATGTTGAACTAGCAAATGGATTTTTCCGGACTATCAGTCTACATACAGTAAGTTGAGTAAAAGGAAAAGAAAATTGTTGAATCTAGATAAAAAGACAGGCAGACAAAGAGAGCCAACACAGCAGACTAGAGCCACAGTTAGCAACAAAGTGGGAATTGAGGTAACAAATGGCAGAAGAAGTTTTGGGTTAATGCACAGTCTGCAGCCAGTGCTCTGGTGTCTAGACCCCCAGCCGGATAGTGCCCCTAGGATTTTCAGCCCAGACATGGGCCGAGAATGCAGGGTTCACAATCTTAAGAAAGTGCAGCTTAGACCTATCAGACATACCCGCGCTGTGAAAGATGTGGGAGGAATCATCTAGGGAGATGTTAGTTTGGCGCTATGGTGTGTTATTCGTGTGGTCATCTAGGTCATATCAAGAGAGACTATCTGGAATCAATGGGTAATATTGGTGGAGCCAAGTCACAGGCTAATTCTTCTGCACCACCACCGCCTCAGAAGGGTGCCACTTCAGCCGTCGGAAATGGCCACAACCGATTGTATGCCTTGACCAACCTCCAGGAGGTAGACGCCTCACTAGATGTAGTTATTGGTATATTGAAAATCATTTCCCATGATGTATATATGCTACTTGATCCTGAGCCTATCCTGTCTTATGTGACACCTTATGTGGCTGTTAGTTTTGGGTTCGATCCCGATGTGATTGCCAAAACTTTTTCTGTTTCTACTCTGGTGGGAGATTCTATTGTGGCTAGAAGAGTGTATAGAAATTGTGTGGTGACTGTTTATGGGTGGGATACTGTGTTAGACCTCATAGACTTATACATGATTGATTTCGATGCTATTCTAGGGATGGATTAGCTTTATTCGTGCTATGCCACACTAAATTGTAGAACTCGAAAGATTACTTTTTCCTTCCCAAATGAACCATTAATAGAATGGGAGGGACATTCCTTAGCACCTAGAGGGCACTTTATATATTACCTCAGAGCCTGTAAACTTATTTCTAAGGGTTACTTGTATCATGTTATTTGGGTTAAAGATTCAAATATCGAAAGCCTTTCTCTTCAGTCTGTCTCTGTGGTGAATGAATTCCCAGAAGTTTTTCTTGATGATCTCCCAGGTATACTACTTGATAGGGAGATAGATTTTGGTATTGATTTGTTGCTTGATACCCATACCATCTCTATTCCACCATATAGAATGGCCCCTGCAGAACTAAAAGAGCTGAAAGAATAGCTTGCAGATCTTCTAGACAAAGTTTTTATCCATCCTAGTGTTTCTCCCTAGGGTGCACCTATACTCTTTGTGCTAAAGAAAGATGGTTCCCTCCATATGTGTATAGATTATCACCAGTTGAACAAGGTTACTGTTAAAAATAAATATCCTCTTTCTAGAATTGATGATCTTTTTACCAGCTTCAAGGTGCTAGATGTTTTTCAAAGATAGACCTTCCTTCGGGACACCATCAGCTGAAAGTAAGAGAGTCATACATTCCCAAAATAGCCTTTCGAACCAGATACGATCATTATGAAATCTTAGTCATATCCTTCGGGTTGACTAACGCCCCTGAAACCTTCATGGATCTTATGAGCAGGGTGTTCTGTCAGTTTTTGGATTTGTTTGTCATAGTTTTTATTGATGATATCTTGATTTATTCTAAGATTGAGGAGGATCATGCCAATCACCTCCAAATCATCCTTTAGATTCTCAAAGATCATAGGTTGTATGCAAAGTTTTCCAAGTATGAATTCTGGATTAATGCTATTGCTTTCTTGGGCCATATTGTGTCTAGTGATAGGATTAAGGTTGATCCTCAAAAGGTTGAGGCAGTGAGAAAATGGCCCAGATCCACGGCTTTAACTGACATTTGGAGCTTCTTGGATTTGGCAGGGTATTACAGAAGGTTCATAGAGAGTTTCTCTTCCATAGATGCACCACTCACTAAGTTGAGGCAGAAAAAGGTAAAGTTTATTTGGCTTGACTCCTGTGAGAATAGTTTTGAGAAATTGAAAGATAAGTTGACCACTGCACCTGTTTTGACTCTTCCGAAAGGTACAGAGGGTTTTGTTGTATACTGTGATATGTCCCGTGTGGGACTTGAGTGTGTACTTATGCAGCATGATAAAGTGGTGGCTTATGCATTCAGGAAGTTAAAAATGCATGATAGAAATTACCCCACCCATAACTTGGAGTTAGCGGCTGTGGTGTTTGCACTTAAAATCTGGTGGCATTATCTCTATGGGGTACATGTTGATATATTTACTGACCACAAGATTTTGCAGTATGTTTTCTCATAGAAAAAATTGAATCTCAGGCAACGACGTTGGTTGGAGATTTTGAAGGATTATGACATGAGCCTGCACTACCATCCGGGCAAGGAAAATGTGGTAGCCGACGCCCTCAGCAGGTTATCTATGGGTAGCTTTTTGCATGTTGAAAAGGAAAAGAAGGAGATGGTGAAGGATATTCACCAACTTGTAAATATAGGAGTGCGACTCTTTGATTCAACCCAATTAACTCTCTAGGGTTTTAAACTAAAAACCCAATTAACTCAAGATTCAACCGTGAGTTTTCAAAACTGAGTGAAGATTTGGAATCCCCAAACAATAAGATTCAAGAATTATCCATCAAATTTCTAAATTGAGGTACGTGGGATTTATACCAAAACTACATGGGCTTACTGAAAACACCCAATTATGATTTAAAAATCATCAAGTATAAATTTGTTAAAAGGGTTTTGAGATCCACGATTTTATTATGTTTTATGCATATTTAATGATATTGTTGTTTTGGCCTTTAGGTCTTTCCCCCTTAAATTGATTTAAACCTATATGAATATGTATGATGCTAAAGATTTGATAGAGAGTATTATTATGGAAATCCCTCTCTTTGATGATTTAGAGTTGATGAACTTGTTGGGAATGATTTAAGATGCTTGTTTAATGTTTTGAAGGGGATCTTTTCAATGTCTAAGTATTTAACATGATTTTGATGATGATGAGAGGGAGTTTCTTGGTATGATTTAGTTCTTGTCTTAAAACCAAAGAATTTCATGTGATTGACATTTTTGACATGACCATCTTGTGTATTTAAATATTGAAAAACAGAGGTTCTTGCATATGTTTACATGAGCTTTAAGAAAGAGTTTCTTGAAATGAGTTATTGATATGGTGGTACCAGATTTACATCTCGAAACAGAGATTATTATATTCTAATAATGGCTTAGAGATGTGACTTGCAAGTCAATGGTATGACGATACCATATAAATTTATGCCATAACAGAGTTAGAGTTTTCAGTTTTTAGAGAATGCATGTCTTAAAGAGTTAAAAATGGGCATAAAGAGAGTTAGGTGATTTCCTGAAGAGGGTACAGTTCAAGTAACTCTTCGCCTAAAATTGTGATTTACCGATCCGGATATATTATTTTTATGATGGCGACGGCCGTGTGGCGTAGCAGAGTCAGAGACTCCAACCTTTGCTGCACACATGGGTTGGAGGCTTCCCCGCCGAGTCAATGGCGGATTCCATATAGCCCATGGAATTTCAGAGTTGTAGAGTATACCACCTAGCGCAGAAGTAAAACGGAGAGTGTCACATAGTTCAGATGATTTTACAGAGTGTTTCAGAAATGCCCATGAGATTTCTTACTATATAATATGTTTATGAACTATTTTAAATTGCTCTCATATATGTTGAATATAAATTATTATGTTGGATATGCTCTGCGTACCAGTACATCTGTATTGACCCCTACCTCCCAAGTTCGGAGGCTCAGTCCAAGGTTCTGGCTAATTAGTAGAGTATTCCAGAGAAAAGTGATCCGTGCAGTGGTGAGCCTTCTTTGTTTCAGAAGGCCTGTTATTTCAGATTATGTTATTTTGTTGTTTAGGTCTATTGGGGGACTTGTCTCAGTTTTCAGAATAGTTTTGAGATATAATAGAGATTTTGCAGACTAATTCAGATCTTATTCAGATGTTTTGAATTGTAACTTTCATTCTCATGTCTTGAAACTCAGAGTTAATGACCATGTTTCTATATTAGATTGTATTTCTGCATTTTCTCTTATTATATGAATGTTGTGCATGACTACCAGATAGAGTAGGACGTTCGGGCCTTCATGGTTCGAGATGTCCGTCATGGCCAGGCCCTAGTTTGGGTCATGACAGAAAACAAGGAAATCTGGAAGATATTTTCAGCAATTAAGGGCTCAGGGACACCAACAAGATGTTGACGATTGATTACGCAAGCTTTGATACCATGATAACTTGTGAAAGTGAGCTAGGATAGCTCAGCCACACAAAGAGGAGAAGAGGATATTTTGAGAGAGAAAGGAAGAAAACTCATTATTTGATATTGTGATTCATTCCTCAATTAAACAGTTGCTACATATGAGTATATATATAGAAGGTTCTAGACTTGCTAGTCGACTAACCTCAATTCACTCTAACCAACTAACTGTCTAATCAGTAACAATTAAATTAGTTGTAATCTAGTTGTCTAACCAACTCTAACTAAACTCTAACTAATTTTAATTGTTCAACTAATTTCAACACATGTCAAGTTCAAATCTCATTTGTGAAATTTAATTTCCAAGTAGCACGTAAATATTGATCAAGCTAGGTGCACGTCCATATGTTCACAACTTTCCTCCTCTTTCCAAATAATAATAATTTTTTCTTGTTTGATAAAGACAAAAAGAACCTTGTAGTGACCCGCTTTACTTGTTCGCTTTTTTTTTTAAAAAAAATCCGATGTGAGGTATTTATACTGGGATCCAATTAGATTTAAGCCAGAAAGTCTTTCACTATGGAGGGTAAAACACTCCCAACCAAAGATGACTCCATATCAAAACTTGAGTTCGAGAGTTCGATCAAATAAAAAATGGAGAAATACTTATTACCACTCTACCACGATTTTTTATTTTCTTCTTCTTATTATTATTATGCTTTCGTTCTATTTCTTTTTCTTCTAGTTCAAAAATTAGAATGATCTTGTTTGCATTTTGAATATAATGTAATCGACTCTTACCAAATTATTTCAATGCGGCATTACACTTCTCAGTTTCTTACATCTGTTTTATGAGTTAAGTGGCTTAAAATTAGATCAACTAGTGAACCGAGTCGTACTTAAGTTGTAATTATTTTTTGATTATTTTACAAATTATAGCCATATATATATATTTGGCTACCTTATATCATTTTTATTTGAATTTTTAATTGATATCATAATATTCTACGCATAAATTTAATTTGCTATTACAGATTATTTAAATTTTTCTTTTTTAATTTTTGCTAAAAAATTAAATAAACTGTAATAGCAAGTCACATATCTTGGAAAAAGAACATGGAAATGTCCGCCACATCTGATAACTAAATTTACCAATATCTAAATTGTCACAATTTTGTTTAAAAAAAATTTCCCTGTGTTGATATAAAGTTGTGTTTGGTTAACGAAGGAAAGTATTTTATTTTTAAAAATGTATTTTTCAATTTTTTCATTTTTAATTGATTAAAATATTAATTCTTGCAAAATATTTTATTAATAACTTTCATAAAATCTTAGTAGCTTAGTTGGTTAGTTACTTGAACTTCCACCTTGTTGGTCAGAGTTCAATTTCCCACATTGTAATCCCCCCGCTCATTCCCCTTTCCCCGCCTCAAGTTTAAACAAAAAAATAAATAAATGAAAACAAATTTCATAAATGATATTTTAAGTTCATTATCTCCTCCTCACTCACTCAACACCACCACCAACTCCTCTCCCCCCTTCCTTGACCATCCCACCTATTAAATTATATGAATCCACACCCAACAAGGGATAAGGTT
Source organism: Capsicum annuum (assembly GCF_002878395.1). NCBI lineage: Eukaryota > Viridiplantae > Streptophyta > Magnoliopsida > Solanales > Solanaceae > Capsicum > Capsicum annuum. Next base: position 173,595,903 of record NC_061120.1, on the reverse strand, counting down.
CCTAGTGAATATTAGACTATGAAAATAAATGAGTAAACAAAATTTTATAGAAAGAAACAACACGATATTTTACTTGAAAAACTCCTCAATTAAGAGAGGAAAAATCACGATCTGTTCTTACAGGATTTCTTCAAACTCCACTATAGTCAAGCTACCAAAAACGATTACAGACTCAACAACTCAAAGGATTTAACTCTAAATCCTATCACTTGTAATACCTCTATTACAATCAAATGCAACGACTTTGCCACACCTTTACCAACCAACTACTCTAGTCGATTGCTACTAGGTAATTCTGTCTAAGCCAACAGTGAGCATATTCAAAAGAGATTGCTACCCACAATTAAAGGAGTAGACGAATATATTAGAACAAGTCTCGAATACTCTAAGAAAATAAAAATATAAAAGTTATCAGATTCCTAAAGAAAAGTAACTTTCTATTTCTGGAGAGCACAACTTTATGTCTTCGAAAAATTCCTTTTTGTGTAAAACTAGATTTTCAGTTAGTCACATCTTTGCTTATATATGATGAGGGACAAATCAAATGAGATTTCTATTGGACCAGGTGTCCCTGCATTGTTTGCTAGTCAAGTTTTCATTAATCATGCTATCAGACAAATTAGTACAGTATGCAGCAGTGTACAGTTATCCAATACCATAACCCATAAGTTCAACATGAGATGGTCATGGTCCCTAGATAATAAGGAAATCGTCATCAAAACTCAATCTAACATTTTTCCCTTTTTGATGATGACAAACCATGTTATTAAGTGCATCACATTCCCCCTATCACCTGCACTTCCCCCTATTAATCAACTTTTTCTTTCAGCAAGAGTACTATCCTTCAGTCACAGGCGCTAGGTCTCTTGGAACCAGACTACCTCAATCATATCAATCATCCTCCTTTTGAAATCATAAAAAAAGTAAGAACACTAAACCAAGATAATCAATAAACTCAATAGGTTAACTCATGATTATTGGGACAACACTAACATGAATGAACAATTTAATAAGAGAGAAGTATAATAGACAATAAAAAGAGTTTCATTCATAACAGCCGGGACATGTACCATGCATAACCATCATTTATAAGAAAAATATATAGAATACTGATCAAAATATGCCACGAGAACAAGAAGAGAAAACTTCCATTGCGAGGAATTAGGAATATCACTAGGTGGGGGCTCAAGGGAGAAGAGGCTTGGGGACAAGAGATTTAAGGAGCATATTCATTCTGGCACTTTTAGTAGCATAAGAATTGAGGAGCTTCCTAGTGAGTTCCTTAACTTCAACAGTAAGTCCCTTGGCATCTCTAGTTACAGAAGCAACCAGAGCTTTCATCTCTACAATTTCATCTTTTAACTCATCTTAGGCACTAGGTCCCTTTGAGTACAACTATTGAATCCTCACGTTGAGATGTGATACCTCTACATCCTTAGTTTTCAAATCCACTCTCATCACTTCCACCTCTTTAATTAGGCATTCCTAAACTTCAATCAATTCTAAAATCTGTGACTTAGGCCTCACTACTAGACTTAGACCTCACTACTAGAAATTAACCTTATGGCGACTGTTCCAAAATCATTGAAATATATAACAAAATCATTGAAATATATAACAAAATCATTGCCATAGATCTATCTCAATGCTTAAGTGTGTATCCCATATGCGAGTTTTATGATAGAGATATGACAATAGTTTATGCGACGGTTAGTAAAAACCATTGTCATATACTAACCTATGGCAACAATTATTTTTTCTCTTATTGGGACGCCTATTTTTATTTATAATAATTTCTCTAAATCATTGTAATAGCTTGTATTAAAATGACAATAAACTGTTTCAATAACATTTATTGCAATGATTTTGTAAATTCTATTGCAATAGTATTTTCCTGCCTATTGCAACTATTTTAAAAGCTTATTGCCACGATTTATTATTATGTTGCAACATTTTTTGACTACCTATTACCACTATTTCTTTAAGCTATTGCAATGACTTTTAAGTCTCTTGCAACTATTGTTGATTACATATTGCAACGGTTTTGTTGGTATTTTACAATGATTTTTGACTACCTATTACAATAATCTCTTAAACTATTGCAATGGTCTATTGGTCTATTGCAACAATTGTTGCCACATCTTGTAACTTTCTCCAATATTTATTGCAATGGTTTATATAAAATAGTAACTCGTATTGTAAATTATTATTTACATACATACTAAATTATAATACAAAATTATACACATATCACAAACAAAAGCATTCATTAATAATCACATAATTTAAAATATGCAATAATCTAAGTAGTAATCTAAACCCAAAAGCAAAATGTCAATTAAGTCTAAATGATAAGTTTTTACATAGTATCATGAATTTGAGTCGCAATAAGTTTCAAGAAATTCAATACCAAAGATATTGATATTAGATAATCTATCAATAATCCTAAAATCTTCTTAAGTAATGTCAATGTCTTCATCACTTTCTTCATCTCTTTCTTCATTTTGGACACATATAAAAAGAGAATAAATAATCTAAATTACTATTAAATGCTGAAGAAAGTGTGACAAATCATATTAAAAGAGAAAAATGTACTAAAATATTCACCTCTGGTTGGAAAGGTACAACAAGCAAAAAGGGTATTTATAGAAATAGATTATTAGCACACTAATTCCCAAAGAGAACAATGACAGTTGTGGATCAGTGAAAACATTCTTATTATATTAAAGGAAGATGACTAGATGATATTCCTATTCCCAAAACAACCAGATGGATGGTAAGAAAAATTGTGGAAGGTACGGGTTACTTGAGGCACATCTAGGAAACCAACAGTATCCTCACCATATCGCGCCAATAATGGCCCTATAATAAAAAAAACCACCTCTAACTTTCCAACCTCATTCAAATCAGGCTCTAAACAGATTATTCTATTTGTATTGACCACAATGTCTCCATCAAAACATGAAACTCAAGAACATAAAGACTCTAATATTGAAACCATTAATCTTGCATCTGACAAACAGGGCACATTCTTCAGCTTTGAAGATCCAGATCAACAAAAGGTTGCTGCAAGAATTGGTAATGCTGAGTTCTTGGAACCACTAATAGTAACATGACCAGAGAGTATTGAACTTGAGCCATTGCCATTAATTATGAATTTTGTATCTGACAAATAGGGTGCATGTTTAAGTTATGATGATCCAGAACAACTAAGAATTATTGCAAAAATAGGTGAAATGATAAATAAAGGAATTTTGGTTGGATTGGGTCAAGAATCCAAGTTTGGGTGACCCTGAGTTCTTGAAACCACTATTAGTAACATGGTCAGAGAGTTTTGTTATCAAGAATCGGTCTCCTGGAGAGGAATTTTGTTAGAAAAACAAATCACCATAGCACAAAGTTTCTGTTGGAACATAGAATAACCACCCCAAGTTCACAAAGGTTATTGGGAAAGCTACTTGACTATACTATACTGATAAAGAGGATAATAACAGGTTATAAAGACCTTTCAAGGAGATGGAGCATATTAAACTGAGTACTAGTTACAATGCATATTGTATAGGGTTCTATCAAGGCTTTGGCAAATTTCAAAGGAAGACAATGAAAGACCAAAACTTTTCTCTAACAATGAGATATCTAAAGGAACTTAATGCAATCGGTATAGAATCAATTTTGAAGAAAAAATAGAGCCTTGGAGATAAATTCTCTAGGGTAGCCCATAAGCTTGATTGACAACTTTTATAGAGTTACACCAAAGCTTATAAAGAGAGGCTAAAGCAGGTAACAAAAAAATTGGTAATAACTTGATTACTGATGAATGAATTATTTTGATGCTCAAATAGGATGAAGGAAAAAAAAAATTAATGTCTCCTTTTCTCTTTATTCCAAGCATAATGATCAGTATTGCGGGAAAAATGGATGAAGTATCACATATTGATCAAATCTTGAAACGAGTTGGGCTCATTCAAGTTTAACAAGCTAAATAGACTCATCCTATAAGTAACAAACTTATTATTAGAGAAAATCAATTGCATTAGAACATCCTACCATAATATTTTTGCAGACCATAACACTAAAAACATGAAAAAAGTGACGGCCAATCTAATCAAATCACATGAAAGAATAATGAAAAATAAAGAAAAAAAACTAAAAAATACTAAGATATTTCTGCATCATTAATAGTATATAGAGTAGGGAACAATAAAGAATAGCACAAGGAAGAAAAATTTGCTGTAGTGAAAACACAATTACAAACACCAAACCTTCAAATTGCATAGCACAGCTGACAGCACCAAATTTATTACTAACCCTTCAAACTTCTCTCATAAAATAAAAAATCTTTATAATATTATTGAAATGAAAGAAATTGGTCAAAATCATACTCAGTACCCAGCTTTTGTTGAGAGAAAATTCTAAAATTGAAATGTAAAATGTTAGGTCTAAATCGTTAATTAGAAGAATACACTAACCTTAAAATCCACAAACTCAAGTGCTTAGCTCTGAAGCAACAAAGATTCTAAAATAACAATGCTTCAAAAATGCTGAAATATCAACTCGTCAGAGCTTCCATTGCCGTTAACTTTACCGTCTCCTTTACGACGGTGATTACAACAAGCTGGATGTTGAGTTCCAAATCACTTTTACCACAACCGAACAGCAATAATGGGAATTTCAGCAAGTCTAAAGCTCACTAACAAATTACAGTGTAACTTTTTCATCTTCTTTATAGGTAACTAGTTCCTCCAACCTCAATAGATTTCAGAGAAACTAGTCACAGACAAACTAAAATATAATATCCCACTTTAAGCATTTCATAAAGTAGAAAGATGTATTACACTGATACAGTAGATCCATTCGGGGTTTCCCATAAACCATTAAGAAACGTACTTAATCCCTGGACATCAACAAAAGGAAAATTGAGTTCCATAGAGAATCATAGATCAAAAGAAAGAATCCATAGTTTGAGAGAATGTCGAAATGGTAAATTTACTTACCAGCCATCTAGCACCACAACTCAGAATGGAATCTAGGAAATATGTTGCATTTTCATATCTTTCATCTGCAATAAACCCTTCAATGGACTGTCAAAAGAGCAAGAAAAATGTTTTTTAGAAGGACAATATCAACACCAGGATCAAAAAAATTCACAATGTTAATCACCTAAAGCTTCAGTAATTTTTTATTAGAATCTCACAGTTTATACTATAGTCATAAAGAAGTTATTAGAGTTTAAGACCTTTAATATTTTATGATAGATTTTACTAGCAAGGAGGAAGAAGAATCAGGTCAGCAACTAATTTCAAAATATTAGACTAAACCTTGGAAACAAGATCTAAACCTTAATGAGAGAAACCAAAACTGCAACCATCATCAGAAAGACTTGTCCAACATCAACATTGGGAATGCTGAATTGCAATGGGAATGAAAATCTTATCCTGCATTTCCAAAAATGAGTCCTTGAGAGTGGAAGCAGAAAAATAGAATCTATTTAATATTAAAGAAAATGAGACATTAGACTACATTAGAGTTTCCTTAAGGGACTATTATTTAATTTTGAACACACCATAAAGCTTCATTAACAAGACCAGAGCGATCAACTCAGCAACTGAACTGAGTTTGTAGGGGTCTTTTGTTGTATGCACCTTCTACTATGTGAAGGGCTACAAATGCCCGCACTATTCCAACTAATAACAGAACAATGAATCACTTAAATATAGGTTGCTTTAATGTCCACATATAAGGAATGAACTACAAAAACATACATTAATCCCCTATCAAATCATTTTTTTATTCAGGGGGTAAAAGACATTTATATCAAGTTTTATTAGATTAAAAATATTTTGGATGAGACACAGTTGTTGTTGTTTAGGTAGTTATAAACATTGTTAGTTGCATGTAATACATGCATCTCAATGTAGAACAAATTAACTACTAAGAATAAGGCTTACTTGTAACAATAATACGGGTATAACTAACTCAGGAAGTTCAATTTCAACACATTCTCCCATCTACCATCAATTAATAGAGATAAACTAAACAATAGTAAAATAATGTAAAAAGGAAACAGAAAAAGATACTTCTTAATGTAATTAACAGTCAAAATTTAGGCAGTTGTAACTAGCTCATCATGAGAGGTGACAAACTAGATTTACCAAAGTGAATTACTTTAAGTACTATAAAGTGATGTAATTCCCTCTTTTCAGTGTTAGGATGAATGATTTCTTAAATGATATAGAAGCTTCTTTAGACAATCCTCATAGTTCTGAAAGTAAAGCTCATCATGTCTACATTATTGTGTACTTTATGATAATATCAAGTTATCAACCTCTTACACTATATTGGTCACAATAGGATACTCCTTCAGTTACATTTTATATGGCCATGTTTGATTAGACAGGAAGTTTAAGTAAGAAAAAAAACATTATGCACATACAAAAGTACCCTTATAACTTTTGGTCTTAAGACTTATTTTTATGTTTCTATAACTATTAGAGCATCTTATTAGGTAAAATAGACAGTTTAAAGATAAATAGTTTATAAGAATGGAGTGGTATGATTTTTTATCAAAACAAACTAGTAAATATTGTAAAGGAAAGAGAGTCATGTAATGAAATAGAGGAAGTATTAAGCATCACCCAAACTTCTTACAAGTGGAAAGTCTTGCTCATATAGAACAATGCTTACAAGCAACACTAGTGGAGCCTTAGAAAGCAGACACAAGAACCTATATTGCCAAACAATTGTAATCAAACATTCTCTTTTATATAATAAAAAAATATAATCCTTAAAAATGGCCACCTTGTAATAATTCTCCAAACTCGAAGAAAGCCAGCTAATATTCAAAAAATGGATGCAATCATTAGAGCCCCCTGTATACTTCTCATCAATTGTTTAAACCTTTGAAGAAAATAATAAAAAGAATCATAATGTTGTTATAATCAGAAGATTTTATTTTTGGAGGATAAAGTAATGCATAAAACTGCGAAAATGTAGCAAGAAATTTGATTACTCCAACCTCATGAGGGTCAAGGTATGTATTGTATAGATTGGATAATGTCATAAAAATAGCTGGCATTATGAATTGAATGATCCACTATCACTACTGAAAGTCGAGTCCCAAACCAAGACTGCAATAGAGTATTCACCGCAGCAAAAATAACAAAGTTTGTATTACTTGAGCTTTCTCCACCTAGACGACATAAATGTTGCAAATATGCTAAACAACTAAAGCCCCATATTTTCAAGAGTCAAGTAGGATAGGTTGTACTACACTTCATACAGTTGATAACAAAGATACAACAACTACTACTATCACTACACGTCAATCCTAAGAAAATTGGGGTCAGCTATATGATTTCTTATGCACAAGTGACTAAATTTAAGGTCCTCTCTAACTAATATTATACAAAAGGACACATAAATGCTACTATAAGTTTATTGTGTCTTCTGCTAACTCATAAATATCTAACTAAAATTGATGACAAAGATGAAAATAAATAAATACTTGCGTTGCCACCACCCATTTGAGGGACAATGATGGTATGGATGATGAAAACAGTGCAAAGCATTACTAAGTAGTGTTGAAAACCCAGTATGACACCCTTAGCTGCAATATTAACGCAATTAGCTTTCACATTCAGGTCCCTTTAAGAAGACAACACTTGATTCTATTTTTAAAATTAAATATACACTTCGAGAATCTGGAAGAAATACAAGAGAAGTCTGCGGACAATAGACCCTTATGATAGGGCCCTTCCTCAGATCCTGCGCCTAGCAGGAGATTTAGTGCACTCGGCTTTCCTGTTTAAATATACACTTTGGGATCAAACTGTCTGGTGAAGTTGTAGTGGAAGATCTAGGATTTTCAATCATGAACTATCCAAAGGAAGTTTGACGTCTACTATATATATATATATAAATTATTTCAACCATATATAAATAGTATATGTTTTCTCCGAGCCCCCTAGCCCTAAGATATCTCCGCCTAGTATATATTGAGATTTTTTTATTAAAAACTCCTAATTGAATATCTCATCTTTGGTAATGAGTGAATCAAATCAAAGCTCAAAAAATATATTTTTTCATACTCAAGGAAATCTAGTTCCTCAAATGATCATTCAACTTATTAGTTTTCTAAAAAATTCAGTAAACTAACTTTCACTTTAAATTTTTTCAAATTATGTTTCCCTTTAGTATATGATTGACTAAAATATGTGTGTAAATTAAAATGCTTACCCCAAAATAAGGATTGTTGTTAATACAGTATTTGACTCCGGAAAGTTGATCTTTCACTGGATGAGGCACCAATTCATCTTTCACCACTCATGTCATCTCTCCATGTACCACTCTTAATTATACGTCTAACAAATAATTTGATCTTAAAATTTTTGTAAAGTAGATAGATGTATGACAAGAAGTAGAGTGATTTAGTGGAAATAAAAGACAAACCAATTGAAATGATTGATTAATAAGAAATTGGAGCTACAAATTCACCCCCAAAATTCACCCCCAGGATTACAGGTTTTAGATTGATGAGAAATGGGTTATCAATTTTAGCTTCATTTCAATTTCACCGACATATTATATTGAGAAATGAGTTTTTGATTGACGAGAAAGAGATAGGATTTTTTATGAGAAAGAAAGAGGGGTTTTTGATATTTTCTATTGAGAAAGAAAAAACATTTTTTTGGTGAACTAATTATGTGAAATATTATGGAGGAAATTAATAAGCGATGAAATAGCTAATTTTTTCCCGTTAAGTGTTGCCATAGATGCTTCTATGGCAACGGTTTCAGAAATTGCTGCTATATATATACCTATTGCAATGGTTCATTTTTAGTGGCAACAGTTATTATACTAAAAAAACTATTATTTTCGGTAATGGTTTAAAGCGTTTCCATAGATGATCTATAGCAATGAATTTGCAACCATCGCTAAAAATATGTTGCCATATTCCCAATTTTTTAGAGTGTCTTTCCCCAAACCTTTCTTTCTGTGTATTCATTTTCAAGCAAAGTTTTCATTGAAAATGTTTGCTTAGTAGTCCCCATTCCATTTGCACACTAAATCTTAAAGTGTTCAAACAATTTGCTTAGAAAAAATCCATAAGCTAGCCCATGCCTACCATCCTTGATGTGCACTACCTTATGCATGTGCTCAATCATCATAACAAGTAGATTTACATTTTAAAACTTATTTAAGGTTTCCATTCTAAATAGATCTGCCCCTGAGGCAATAGTCCTCTTTTCAGATCTATGGAGCAAAACCTTGTTCACAAATACAAACAATAATTGAATTCAGGTTTGAGGTATTTCTTTAGAATTCCAACTTTTGATTTCCCAACCAACTTGCTCACTTTCTGAATAAAATCAAGTAAAGGCTTCTTATCTCTCACTGACCTGATCCCTTCTGCAGGGATATCAAGAATTTCTTCAAGAGTATTCTTATTAAGGTGTATCTCAACACATTCCACCATAGCAGACAATTTCTGACTATTCTCAGAGACTTTTAGTGTATAATAGAAATATCTTACCTCTTTTTCATGCATAGTAGAGACAGACACAGTGAATATATGAATTCATTCTTGACACTTGATATACTCTACAAGCTCTACCATTCTAAGCTTATCAAGAATACTGGCTCAAATACTATTTCTTTTAGAACATTCAGAGTGTTTAGAATCCCAATCTTTTCTTCTCTTGACATCAATTTTTTTTGTTATACCTTTCTTCTTTTTGAAGATCTACCTCTTGCTCTTGTAGATTAACTTGATTGTGAGGGACCAGGGCCTTCTGACGCCTTTCTCTTCATTGAAATATGAATTTTAGGAATAGAAGCCTTAGGTTTTGTCTCAGAGGACCTGGTGTACCTAGCATCATGTGCTTCTTTTTTTTCTTAGTTGTTGCAGCAACAATATCAAAATCAATATCCTCCTCCTCAACACGTTCTTCCACATTAACCACATCAATATCCTTATTCTCAATAACTATGGTTTTCTTTATTCTCCTTTTTTTAACAGTAGCAGAATTGATGGCCTTCATAATATCACTCAATAACTTCTTTCCATGACTCCTAGTTGTATAAGCATTAACAACCATTGCAACTTCATATGATTTTTCCTTTCCTTTAGACCTTTGTTGATCAAATCTTTTTCATTTCAATTTGACACTAAAATTCTTCTCAATTTGATCTTCTATTGGGGGAAACACCGGTTCTTTTGGAGACTGAGCAGTAATCGGTGCTCCATCATAGGTTGGATTGGTAACTTAGATAAGAGTGGTTCCTCATAATTGACTAGGATTTCTCTTTAAACTCTGGCTAACATAGTTAAAATTTCTGCCACCAAATTTTCCCCTACTAGCATTACTTGAGAGGTTGGATTTTTCAACATGAAGATCTCCCTCAAATAGTTGTTCATTAATAGGGCCTGGCCTCGAATGAGTTGGGGAACCAGGTCCCCAAAGAGACTCATCACTTTTCTCTAGAGCTAGTGTCTCAATATGAGACATCAGAGATAACTCTAGGGGTGACTCAAAATCACTACTAGGAGGTTTTTGACAGTGAAATAAACTATTTCTAGAGGTTTTTTAGAACTAACAGGTCATACTTCAATGGGGAGTTCATTTCAGTCGCAAGAGTGGGATTTTTGATAAAGAAGGGATTTTCTTTAGATGGAGTATGTGTTAGTCTATGAGGATGCTATATGTAGTTTTGATAATGAGCAACTAAAATGCAAGGTACCAAGTCCCTAACATGCAAGGTATAGTATAGCTGGCACGCGTCATCTGCACATTTTTGTCCTCTTGTGTAACAAACTTGTAAGTGCTATTTTGTACTAACTTAGATAGCCGGTCCAATGATATTTTAGCCCTAATCATCACTCATCTATAAAAGAAAAGAGATTCCTCTTCATCAAATGGTTTTTTCATAAAAATCAAAAAGTGAAAAAAGGTAGAAAAAACTCCATTTCAAGACACCTCAAGCATTGCTCTTGTTTTTATCTTTGTAATATGCTTAAAGAGTGAGTGAGTGTTCTTAAGTGTTGATTTATAAGACAATTACTCAAGCTATAAGAGTAATGTCTGGTTTCCTCATTGAGAGAGTTGCTAAGATATATTTTCCTAAATTTAACATTGATTAGAGTTAATCAATGTAGAGAGAGTCCTTGGTAAAGTTACTAAGATGAGCTGGTAGTAGAGATGTTGCTAGTGTAAGGAGCCTAGAGTAGTCTAAAATCTAGACTGTAATCAGGAGGTTGATGATAGTGGATTTCTTTGGGGCTTGTGAGGACAAGCCATGGTTTTTCCATTCCTTGGTTTCCATATAAAAAACCTTGTGTTTTTACTCTTCCTGCACTATCCCTTATTTCCTGGTTATTTTCGTGTACTTTGCCTGTGATTGACTTTGAGAGACCTGGTCCCTTACTATGTGGTGCAAACTCCCAAAGGTTTCTAACAAAGGATATTCATGAGATGGAGGATATTTGAAGTTAGAGGTATTTTGAGATATTTTATATGGGTGTGAGAGAAAAAAGTTTTATTTTTTCTTGAGTTCTAAGAAGAATTTTAGAAAAATAATAGATGAGAATTTGAAAATAAAGTTGGAAAACGTATTGATTTGAGTTTTAAAGAGAATAAAGGGAGGTAAGGTTTAGAATTAAAGGTGAGAGATGTGTCTAGTCCCTATTGGGCATGACTTTTCAATATTATAATTTCACAATGGTACAAACTGGTGGGAAGAAACATACAACAATTTTGAATAGTAAATCTATACAGATTTGAAAGAGGTATATATGATACTAACTTTGTGTAGGGACTAGTTCCCTCCCTTGTTTGGAAATAATTTCTTCTTTAATATCTATTTCATTATCTATCCTTATGAGCTTGCTCACTATAT
>NC_061120.1:173580569-173581008 GCF_002878395.1 Capsicum annuum | reverse complement strand
ACCACCACTACCACTACTACCACCATCACTACCACAACTATCACTACCATCACTACCACTACCACCACCACTACTACCACTACTACCACTATCACTATTACTACAACTACTACTACCACTACAATTATTGACACCACTACCACTACTACCACCATTACCAGTACCACCACTACCAGTACCACTACTACTACTACCAACACCACCACTACTACTACTACTGCTATCACCACTACTACCACCACTACCACTACTGCTACCAGTACTACTACCACTACTACCACTACTACTATCACTACCACTACCACTATCACTACCACTACTACCACTTGTAATACCCCAAGTCTACACCCCTGATGTCACACGGTGCTTATGACCCTAAAGGATCACAAGTTAACCCATGACTGGTACCTTCTGTGAGCACTGAATAATAATACTAAAA
>NC_061120.1:173561428-173580469 GCF_002878395.1 Capsicum annuum | reverse complement strand
ACTACTACTACTACTACTACTATCACCACTACTACCACCACCACCACTACTGCTACCAGTACTACTACCACTACTACCACTACTACTATCACTACCACTACCACTATCACTACCATTACTACCACTTGTAATACCCCAAGTCTGCACCCCTGATGTCACACGGTGCTTATAACCCTGAAGGATCACAAGTTAACCCATGACTGGTACCTTCTGTGACCACTGAATAATAATACTAAAATAATATGAAAGTATAATTTAAATGCCATAAGGTTCTCAAAAATACTGATATGAGTACTAAAATACTGATAGAAATACTGAAAACAAAACTGAATACTATCTAAGCAAATCTAGTTTGAAAGCCTCTAGCTGTTTGAATATGGAGTTGATGGGACAAGCCCCCAACCAACTCCGGCTATTGAACATACTGAATTAATGAAATAAATAAACATTGTTCTCAAACTCTAAGGACTTACCACTATATCTATTGCTGATAGTCTGAACTGCTAATTATGGTTAGGAGCCCATGCATCTGAACCTATGATATGAGATATCATAGCAAAAAGAAAAGAATATGCGTCTATACTTTGAATGTACTGGTATGCTAAGTGAGGTATGGTTGTATGCATGGGTTCATATGCTTGAACAATAACTGACTGAGTGATAAGAATATAACTGAGTATGAGTATATGACTAACTGAATATGTTGTAGCTACTGAGTATGGAATGCTACCCACATACAAGTATACTATTTTTGAGATTACACTAAATCTGAGTACTAAGTTTTGATAACTAAGTAACTGATATCTGAGGTTACTGATAACTAAATTTCTGATAATTAGGTGACTATGTCTGATAGTCCTGATCAGGTAGAACTGAACTAAGTTCTGTACTGTGTTGGGTGATTGTGTTTGACCTTCCTGATCCTATAGAACTGAACTAAGGTCTGTACTGATTCTGAAATTGAAACTGTGGGAGGTAATCATCTAACAGATATGCCCCTCTCTGAACTGATTGAGGTCCAACCTGTAACCCTAGTTGGAAGAGTGTTAATACCGTGCCACGAGTAAAGACAAGTTGCTGAGTCACCCTCGTCTAGCAGGTGCTCTAAATAAGAATGGTGGTACCCTCAACTAGCAGGTAAGACACCTCATCAATTCTTAACTGGCAGGTTGATGTATCAACCTATGCTGTTTACATAGTTTTGGAATGCAAAGACTACTTTTAAGGATTACACTCTCTACTGGCAGGTGAACCCCCATCCTTTGGTTTACTCGGTGCTGAATCTAACTCCCAACTGATTAGACACTGAACTAATTTCTAAACAGTACTAGGCTTAACTGAACTATTATTGATTGTGTTAACTGACTGAACTGGACTGAGTTCACTAAGTTTGACATAGTTCTGTACTGACTGAGTACTACTACTTGTGATGTTTCTAAGACTACTCTATATCTACTTTAGCTCTAGGTCAACAACTAAGATTTTTGGGTATTAGATACCCCCAAGACTCGATAGCATGAAGAGTAAAGCATAGTATGATCTTGAGAAACATAACAATGTACACTTGTCCACAATTCATTCATAGAGATATTTTATCAAGCACTTGTAGGGCATAAGCTTTTACATGATTAGGACCACATAATGACATGTCATGATTCCACTATTTACTTCACATAGGAATTTTAGCAAATGCTTGGGGAGCATGAATTATTTCACATGATAATGGCCAACACATGAACATTATGAATACAATACTCAATTTCAAATTCGAGGGTTTAGCATGCAATTTATATAATTCATCACATAAACTATTTTAATTTTATGAAAACTTATAATTAATCATGAATTGATATCCAATCATTATCATGAACATGAATACAATTAATCTTGAAGCATTGAATTTATGAAAACTCAATCATGTATTTTTAAAGGGGATTCTTAGGCCCTATGGGTGAAAGTGACCCATAGATAAACACCAAACATACCTTGATTGTTAATTCGTGGAGATTGGGGTGAGTTCTAGAGATTTGATTCTTGAACTTGATGAGGCTAGGGATTGTTCTTGAGAGGATTTTGTAAAAAGAATGAGTAATTATGATATTTGGGGCTTTAATCCCGTGTTGTGGAGCTATTGGGTGAAGGGAAAATGACCCATTTGCCCTTAAAAATGCAGAACAAAACTACGGAATTTACCCAGAACGGATTGGCCAGGGCGCCGCAGGCATAGGAGAGCCGCTCTAGGAAGGGTACCGCAAGCTACATCGCGGGCTTCCCCTAGCACCAGAATGGGTAGGGTACCGCGAGCTAATTGCCCTGAGCCACTATATATTGAAGTCCACGTCTTTACTTTTTTTGCTTGCTAATTTTATGATAGAAAATAGCCTTCACAAATTTGAATAAAACAAACTTTCATTCATCAAAATATTCAAAAGGCTTCTAGAAATATCATTATCAAAAAAAGGAAAAAGATTTTGTTTGACACCGACGATTAGTTTTACTATGTATGAAATATTATTAAATAAAAAAATATTGGGCCCATACATAAAATAAGATACATCATCTAGTTGTACTATATATTGAAGTCCAGATCTTTACTTTCTTCGCTTGCTAATTTTATGATAAAAAATAGCCTTCACAAATTTGAATAAAACAAACTTTCATTCATCAAAATATTTAAAAGGCTTCTAGAAATATCATTATCAAAAAAAGGAAAAAGAGTTTGTTTGACACGCGATGATTAGTTTTACTATGTATGAAATATTATTAAATAAAAAAATACTGAGCCCATACATAACATAAGATACATCATCTAGTTGTACTATATATTGAAGTCCACATCTTTACCTTCTTCGCTTGCTAATTTTATGATAGAAAATAGCCTTCACAAATTTGAATAAAACAAACTTTCATTCATCAAAATATTTAAAAGGCTTCTAGACATATCTGCTGACACCCAATTTTGGCTCTCCGTGCTTAAAATTAGCACTTTTAGGCTTTATGAACGTTAAAGTGCATAAAATGTAATTTTTCACACATTTTTTTATAATTTTTAGCAAATTAACGATAATCATTATTTTTTAGATTTTTTTATCAATTTATTATCATATTTTAATTTTACACAATTTATTGATAGTTATCTTTAATTTTATAAATTTAAAAGTTTTATTATTTTATTATTATTTTAATATTTTTGCACAATCATTTGTATACGTGCACAGCACAACACTATAATTTTTTACTCCACAATATAATTTTTATTATTTATAGCATAATATATTTTTTCAAGATAATTATATTTTTATTTGTTGTTTATATTTTTTTCTGTAATTACACATCGGCACTCATTATTTTGTACGATATTTAATACGATCTACAAATGTTAGTCGATTTAATTATTTTAATATATAGAGTAAAATTCAGTCAAGTCAATATTATGTCAACTTTTTAAAAAATAGACATTTGAGGTGATCGATTGATATTTTTATCCATTAAATAATAACTCATGGTCTAAATTATGCATTAAAGAGAATAATTTTTTTATTTTTTGGTTAATAGAGGAGTTATCTTTTACTATAAATAAATAGAAAGGGTTACTTTATTTATATTATACTCCCTCTGTTTCATAATAAGTGAATTATTGGAGCAATTTTAGTGTTTCAAAATAAGCGAATAGTTCACAATTTAAGGTAAATGTTGAATTTTTTTTTCATATGAATTGAGAGTGATGTATCATGTGTCTTTACTTTTTAAAAAGAATAAAAATAAATAAATATAATAAATTTATGTTTTTATAATTTTTTTCTTAATATATGTGCCAAAATTTAATAATTAATTTATTGTGGAAGGGAGAGAGTAAAAGAATGGGAGGGGGATTTATTATTGTGAGGAAAATCAAAATATCCACATATACACAACATAGGCATATAGACATCAAATTTCTCTTCTCCCTTTTCTCCTTTATTGTAGCTGCTTCTTCTACGGCGAATTCTGCCGGAGTACATCAACCAAAGCCGCCCATTACCACCATACCACAACCTCTCTTCTCTCTCCTTTCTCCTCCGTGGATGGACTCCGACGTAATGACTGACTGAGTACTACTAATTATGATGTTTCTGAGACTACTCTGTATCTACTTTAGCTCTAGGTCAATAACTAAGATTTTTGGGTATTAGATACCCCCAAGTCTTGATAGCATGAAGAGTAAAGCATAGCATGATCTTGAGAAACATAACAATGTACACTTGTCCACAATTCATTCAGAGAGATATTTTATCAAGCACTTGTAGGGCATAAGCTTTTATATGATTAGGACCACATAATGACATGTCATGATTCCACTATTTACTTCACATAGGCATTTAAGAAAACGCTTGGGGAGCATGGATTATTTCACATGATAATGGCCAACACATGAACATTATGAATACAATACTCAATTTCAAATTCGAGGGTTTAGCATGCAATTTATATAATTCATCACATAAACTGTTTTAATTTTATAAAAACTTATAATTAATCATGAATTGATATCCAATCATTATCATGAACATGAATACAATTAATCTTGAAGCATTGAATTCATGAAAACTTAATCATTTATTTTTAAAGGGGATTCTTGGGCTCTATGGGTGAAAGTAACCCATAGATAAACACCAAACATACCTTGATTGTTAATTCGTAGAGATTGGGGTGAGTTCTAGAGATTTGATTCTTGAACTTGATGAGGTTAGGGCTTGTTCTTGAGAGGATTTTGTAAAAAAAATAAGTAATTATGATATTTGGGGCTTTAATACCGTGTTGTGGAGCTATTGGTTGAAGGGAAAATGACCCATTTGCCCTTAAAAATGCGGAACAAAACTGCAGAATTTACCCAGATCGGACTGGCAAGGGCGCCGCAGGCTCTGGAGAACCGCTCTGGGAAGGGTACTGCAAGCTGCATCGTGGGCTTTCCCTAGAACCAGAGTGGGTAGGGCACCACGGGCTAATTGCCCTGGGTAATGAGAATGATGTTGTCTGTAATCACCCTGCTAGGGATAGTGGTTACTTGGTTCCTATCCTCCAACATATCTATAACTCCTTGTATTCGTTTGGTAAATTCTTTGAAGATAATTTTATACAGTACAGTACAACAAGATATCATCCTAAACTCTTTCACAATGGTTGGATTTTTCACTTTCGAGATTAGAGTAACATCGACACAATTCATTTCTTTGAGCATGTATCTTGTATCAAAGAAACAGAGTATTGCACTAATAACATCTTCTTCCACAGTTTTCCAGGCCTTCTTGTAGAAACAAGAGTTAAAACCATAATGCCTTGGTGCCTTTAATTCATTAATATCCCATAGGGCCTGTTTAACTTCTTCCTTTCTGACTGGCCTAACTAACAATAACTATTCCTGTCTTGGCAAAAGAATATTTGTTTACTTATTAATGTATTGATAGTATAAATAAATAATATTTAACAAAAGTAAAGAAAAAATGTCTATAAATTAACTAAGAAAAATAGTGTATTAGTAAACGGTAAGTGAATGAAAATTGTAATTGTTTTACATTTATGATAAGTAGATTTTAATTCTTTTTTGGTATTACTTTGTTCCAATTTTTTTAAAATTTAGCAGGTAGAGTTTGTCTAATATATGAAAATAAAAAGGCTCATTTTTAGCAAAATAATTGATCAAAATTGCTCAAATATATATTTAAGGGACCATTTTGAACTTATCCTCAAACATAAGGAATATATTTGTTATTTTCTCTCACATTTAAGGTAGAGTTTGCTCTAAATTTTGTCAAAGTTACTTTTATGAAAGATAAGGCAAAG
The DNA here is from genome assembly GCF_002878395.1 of Capsicum annuum. Lineage (NCBI taxonomy): Eukaryota > Viridiplantae > Streptophyta > Magnoliopsida > Solanales > Solanaceae > Capsicum > Capsicum annuum. Next base: position 173,574,649 of record NC_061120.1, on the reverse strand, counting down.
TTAAATGACTTTTGTTTAACAAAACAAAGAATAATGACTTTTGGATAATGAACACAAAGTTAAATAACCACCCATGAAATTTGAATCGCATAACGACTCATTTTAGCTTAAATTCATCATATAACTTACATAGCTGAAAGAAAATTTTAGATTTTACTCAAGGGTTTGGGGCGATATATATATATATATGTGTGTGTGTGTGTGTGTGTGTATGTATGTATGTATGTATGTATATAATATGACATAATCATAATTAGATATTTGATTTTCAATTTACGGCAAGTAGGAATTTTTTTATTCTTTAAAATGTTAGTTTTAATGTAATAAATAAATTGAATGGCAACTAATAATAAAATGCTCTTGTATAAATGAGATGATGAGCATGTATACTGTACTTATTTCATGATATGAATAATTACATGAAATTAATATCTGTTGATGATATTTTCATGAATTGTGATATATTTGATTTATTGATACTTATGTATGACCTACTTGATTTTTCTCCTCACTTTCTTACTCTCATAAATTGATTTGGATTTTTTTGACTCTCAATATAGTAATTTGAATCATGTGATAGTGTGATAGGTTGACATAAACATAGCGTTCATGCACAGTGACATTGTGAGAAAGGGTAAATGTAATACCCCATATTATACTTAGCTTAGTTAAGCTCCTAGTTGCATGCATAAGAGGTTTAAAGCCTAAAAAATTCAGTAAGTGTTGGGGACTTAATCTTATTTTTGGTCTCTTAAATTTGATAATTTTTAAATTGATCATTTCAACCCTGAAACATAGGTTTTTGAGTTAATTCATATTCAGGGGTATAAAAAGCATGTCTCGAAAAAGTTTCAAATTTTTTTGACGAGGATTGGGTCGTATTTTGTTTCCGATTCCAACAGCTCACAGCGATTGTATCGCGTCACGGTGTCTATAGCAATGGACTCCTCATCGCATCACGGTACCCCTTTAAATCATCTTCCAGTTGCGAATTTAATTTCCTAAGGGGCAGTTACGTTTTTTCCCCACAACCCAATTTGTAAATCCATAACTTAAAGCTTCAGTTAGGGCATTATTTTCCCATATTCTCCAATCTCCTCTGACAGAAACCCTACCCTTCCCCAAGATCATCAAATTTCATTCCTTCCTTTCTAAGAAAACAAAGAATTCAAGCTTCCAACATCCAAGAACCTTCAAGAAAGCTTCAAGATTGATATTCTTCTTTCAATCTTAAGGGTTTATGGTATGTGTGATGTTCATCCGTAAGATCTTTTCACCCATGGAGTCCAAGAACCCCTTTCTATTTCTAAATTTTGAGTTTTTACATGATTATGTTGAACTATCTTCATGAATCTTTTTTTATTTCAACTTTAAGTTAAGATTATAAATGTTTTCATGTGGAATGGATTACAATATGTTTTGAATGTTGTAGTTCCCATGTAGTTATCATACGAGTCAGAATAAATCCTCAAATTATGATTTCTGTCATGAACACATGCTATCTTTTCATGTTTAAAAGCATCCCCATGTTAAAGTCATTATCTCCATGTGTTTGATGAAATGCCTACGTGATGGATTTTTGAATAATGATTCCCTATTATGGTTTCCAAAGCTTTTATATGTCCTTATTGTTATTTTCATTCAGTGTTGGTGGGTTATGAACATCCAATACCTAGTTGTTTACATAAATTCAGTGTCTGTAGAAAGATTTCAGATAAACTATGAGCATTGCAATTCAGTCAAGTTATTTATGATTAGTTGTTTGCTCAATTAAGCTTAGTTTAGTCCAGTAATCAGTGTTGGTTTAGTTGGGAGTAAAACTCAGCATCGAGTGAATGTAGGGATGATGTCTCCTCTTTCAATTAGGCATGAGGCACTTGTCTCACCCCGTTAGTTAGGCATGAGGTAATTTTCTTCCCCGTTAGTTAGGCATGATATGTTAGTAGCAGTCCTATGTTTCAGAACTACAACGCCATTGTATACTTTGAGGGGTCCCTCTCCAGTTAGACATAACACCCCTATTCTTTGGGATATCAAATTAGTGGATCCACACAACCATTGTCATTACCTATGGTATGGTACTGACACCCTTCTAATTGGGGTTACAGGTTGGACCCTAATGACAGATTTGGGGCATGTTGGTTATAGCTAACTCCCATAGTCTCAGTACAGTATTCAGTTCAGGTTTGCTTAACCATAGCATACAGGCTTTCAGTTATTTAGTTATCATATTTTAATAATTTAGTTTACAAATTATTTTTAAAACCTTATATACTTTGTCTTCCACTGCCAGTATTTCCGTTTTCATGCATGCATACTCAGATATCCCATACTATTCAGCCAATCTTTATTTCATGCACAGTTAACCTTTGCATTACAGCCAAACCTTATCTCATATACTGGTACATTCATAGGTTTAGGCGCATAATTTCCTGACCACTCTTAGATAGTTCAGCTTATCAGCAACAATAGTCATGGTGAGTCCTCATCTATCGAGGACATAATTATTTCATTTTAGTATATCTCAGTAGTTCAGTATTTCTATTTAGTCAAAGTTAGTTGGGGGTTTGTCCCATCAACTCCACAGTCAGTCAGTTAGAGGGTTTTCAAAAATTCAGACAATTAGTCAGTTTATCAGTTGTTTTATCAGTATTTTTAGTATGTCTTATATGCTTCAGATCTATGATTTAATCATGTTTCAATATTTAAAACCTTATGGCATTATCAGTTATTTTTTAGCATATGTTGTTTATTATCAGTTTACTCAGTGCTTACAGCAGGTACTGGTTCATAAGTTAGCTTGTGGTCACCGGTGACCGTAAGCACTATTGTCGCGACTAAGGGGTATTCTCAGGTCATGACCAAACTTGGTATCAGAGGCTAAGGTTTTACAGTATACTAAGGAGTCTGGAAACTGCGTTGAGTAGAGTTTTATGAATGGGTGTGAAGTTCGCCACACTTATGGACAAGAGGTTACAAGATGTTTTAGGAAAAGTTTCCCTTCTTTCAGTATTCATGTCATGTGAATGAGCATAAGATCTATTTAAAACTTATTAGAATTATCCTTAATTTTTTTTATAGACAATGTTTCCCAAAAGAAACAACAAAAGAAGGAACGGGAAGCCACCTGTACATCCGCCTGTTCAGAAAGATTCCCTGAATGAGAATGACTCTACACTGAAGTCAGAGCCATTTTCACTACCTTAGCTCATTCAGTAGTTGTTCAAAATGATCAATAGGTTTTTTTCCTATTTAGGCTTGTGGTTCATGCTGAACAAAGTGAGTAGAAAAAGCGTATGGAGAAAGAAAAAGAGCATAAGAGGTCTAGGATAGGTAGTTTTAATTTTGCTCAGCCAAGGTCAAAGGGTGGTAACTCTTCTTAGTTCTGTCATAAGTTTTTAGCCCCAAATCCTTCTTCAGCTAGTACGCCAGTACCAAGGTTTAGGAATGACAGTCAGAATGAGGCGCCAGGCTCTAAGACCTAGGGTAGTATGAACAGTGGTTGTACTAATCTTCTATGTGGGAGGTGTGGTAGGATTCATCAGGGTGTGTAGGGATGGTAGTGGTATATGTTTTGGATGTGGAAAGCCAGGCCATAGGGTCAGGGATTACGTGAGGGCTGGTCAGCAGAGTTAGCACAGTCATTCTCCAATTCCAGCCAGCCACCCGACTCAGCAGGGTGCTACTTCTAGTGCCACCAATGGCCAATGCTAGAATAGGATGTATGCACTCCAGTCCCATCATGATCAGAACAGTTCTCCTGATGTGGTTATGGGTATGTTACAAGTCTTTTCTCTTTGTATGTATATTTTATTAGACCCCGGAGCTTTACTTTCTTTTGTAACCCCTATATAGCTATCATATTCGGTGTTAGTTTTGGAATTCTAGTAAATCCCTTCTCTGTTTCTATCCCATTGGGTAAGTCTATCATAGCCAGATGGGTATACAATAATTTTGCAGTTATAGTATCCCAGAAAATCACTTTAGTTGATTGTAGGAATAGGGTAATTCGATTTTAGTTTCCCAATGAACTAGTTATCGAGTGGAGGGGTAGTACCTCAGTTTTTGGGGGTCAGATGCATTTTCAAATCCCTTTTTAAAATCCTATGACAGTATATGATCTAGAGTTAGAAGTATGTATCTAGAAGTTTAGCAGCAGTAAAGTAGGGATAGAGTTTATCTAGATATAGTAGACTATATATCCTGGGGCTAGTTGTATGAAAGGTGAATCAGTAGGCTTGAAATAGTGTATGGAAGAATTTAAGTTTATTCATTCAAAATTATATGTTGTTAATATTGTGTATGTTTTTATAATGGTAATTCTCATGGTGTAGGGAAAATGTCTAGAGATGTGATATTTGCAGGCTATGATGAAAGTAGTATGGTTTATTAAAGGTTTGGGGATATCTATGTTAAGTGTTATAATCTAAGTGTGATAGTGTGAACTTATGGTATGGTGATACTCATAAAGATTCTATGTTAGTTAGTGTTGAAGTTATTATATGATGACTATTGGGCTATAAAGAAAAAGTTAAGAGTTGTATATCATAAGGGAGTATTAGCATAGGGTTTTGCACTTTCAAGTGTAGTTTTTCAGGGTTAATTTATTACTGATGAGTAGTGTCATATTTCAAACTTTAGAGTAAAGTGGTTACATTTTAGTTTAGTGGTTATCAAAAGGGTTCCACAGACTTAGAGTGATGGCTTATAGCTAAGAGGGAGATGATAGAATAAGTAACCAAGTTAGGCTCTCAGATTCCAGTAGTGATGCCAGTACATTGTAGAATAGTAGTAAGGGAGGATGATGCCCAACCCATTCTTATTTCAGTATTTGGACTTCAGTTATCATGATATATACTCATGCCTTACATATCAGTTCCCTGATCATAGCTCAAATTCATGCACCTTCCCTAGAATCATGTACGTTTCCAGTTCTTAGTATAATGAGTTCCAATTTGCTCAGCAGTACGAATCATGTTATATGAATTTATGAACTCCAAACTCAGGTCATGCAGTTCATAACTCATGTACTCATGGTTTACAGTATGTTTCATTCCAGTACTCATACTACTCTCTTAATGATCAGCAAAATTTAGATTATGTTATGTATATCCTCAATTTTATATCTATAATGAACCCAGGTCGTGGATACTCTATTTCTAAGGCCTCAGTTAAGCGTCCAAGTTATGCATAGTATTCTTTCATGCTTCAGGTCCTTATGCTCTAACCTTTCAATGACCTCTCTTATGAAATAGTGGTGGTGATGAAAAAAATTGATGATCAGTTGTTTAGATGGGAGAGTAATTGCTTCATGTTGGGGAAATATGTTTTATGCTTTTTTGATCTATGGTTATAAGTGTGGAGTAAGATTGCGGCCAAGTTTTTATATATGTCATGGCTAGTTGAAATTTTGTGTGTGATTTTCTTAAGAATAACGCATGAAAATTGTTAATGATAGAAGTATTAGAGAATATAGAAAAGATGCCTTGATGAGTGTTTTCCTGGAAGTTTGTGTATGTGTCACGACCCAAAAATGAGGGTCATGAAGGCACTTGTCGCGGCGTACCTTGACAAGTAAGCCTATCACTCAAACTGATACGAATAGAGAAAAAGATAGAAATACCCCAAAGTAAGGCTTCTAGAATGAAGATGAACCATATAAATAATCATAACAATGTGGAAAGAACTTATCCAAACTACCAATCATGCCCAAAACTAGGTGTCAATAATGTAAGAACTACTAATACAATCCAAGAGTCAAATACATGGAAAAAATAACCCCAAAGGAATAATAACTGTCCCCGAATACTAATAAAGACATAACTAGTATAGAAATATAGAGGTGAACTTCGGACGCATGAATGTCCAATCGCTACCTTAGAAGCTCCAACAATCGCCGGAATCAAGTAAGCTGAGGCGCACTTGAGCTAGGACCTGCAGTGAAAGGGCCCAGTAGGCATGAGTACGGTCCACTTGTACTCAGTAGGTATCATAGGCCGACCAAACAAAGTAGTAAATAAAACATACAAAATATATACTAAGGGCATGTCACCTGCAATCAGAAAATGTCCCACAACGGTAGCCCACACCGCTTACACTAACAGTTCTAGTATATTTTACATATATTACAAAAACACACCAAGATATAGAACCTAAGTATACATTATGTCATATATAAATAGAACAAGAGAAAACATGTAGATACAATATCATCAAATATAAGTAAAAAAAGGTAATGCAAATACATAGATAACAAGTCAATAAGGCAATATGACACAACATAAACACAATAAAGTAAGTGCAATGTATATGATAATGATGATGATGATGATGCACGAGGTTGTCGCACAACCTCCAGAATCGCCGCACAATCCCCGTATACACCTACTGAGCTAAAGCTTCCTTACGTAGGATCCATGGGGGGTTCGTCAACCCATATACAATCCACATATCTCATATCTTCTTTTCGGCATATCCCTTGGAAAGGGTTTTATAAGGTGTTACAATATTTTTAAAAAGGTGTTGCCAGTGTTTCTCAGATATTGCTACGGTGGTACCAATGTTTGATGAATGAGTATGATACGAAGATGTAATGTTCACAACCAATCACAATAAGTATTTCCACAAACATCCACATGATATATTTCCACTACCAACCACAATAATACATTTCCACACCCACATGAGCCAATATTAACTCGTTATTTTTATTTCATCCATGAATTTCCACATGTCTCATATGCCAATAAAGTATGAATATAATCACATTACACCAATGGTACCACATTAAATAATACAGTACAATTATTCATATGTATTCAAGGCTATCAATATCACATAGGACTCCACACGGCAAAATATATCACATAATATTTTAATTTCGACAATTACATCACATATAGGACCCCACGGGCACAACATATAGATATCCATTTTTCATGATTAGTTTCCACTCTTAATATGCCTTTTGTACCATCATTTACTACCCAACCCAGTCTGAAGAGTTAATCCATAACCTACCTCGAACGTTGAAACCGATCCGCTACACTTGAACCCGCGACCTTATTTTTTCACGAACAATCTCGAACTTCACTAGAAACATCAAATATGAAATCTACGCGTCAAAACAAAATTACCGACACCCATATTGACTACTTTCGATACGGGGTCAAAACGGACCCCCAAAATGGGTTTTCGAAAAAGAGGGGCAAAATTAGAACTTCAAAAATATGTTCCTCATATTTTTAGGAAACTACATCTGAAAAATCAAATTAAATAGAGTAAAAAATGAGGTTCAAATCAAAGAAAAATAATTTTTAAGCTTTATCGGGTAAAATATTTGAAATCCGGATTAAAATCCAGAATCGGAGTTGTTTTGAAGGTTAAATTGATGAAAAACTAGTAATTATAAGATAAAAGTATTATTCAAGTGAAAATGAGTGAAATTTGGGTTTAAAATCATACCCTAAGATCTTTTGGGTTTTGAGAAATTAATGAAGAAATTACTAAGAAAATTGTGAATTCTTACCTTAAATCCGTAATATAATCAAAAAATAAGTGTTAATCTAGCTTCCCAAGCTCCCACAAACTTCACTTTTAATCTCCCAAATTATTTAGGGTTTAACTCTCAAGAGGCAAGATGACAAATGAGCAAAATGGGCCAAAATGGGTGAAAGAAATCTGCTGTATATTGCAGATTTTTCTGCAATAACTGTGTAGTTTTTTTTTTTATAAGTCGAAATGGACTTCGACGGGGTACCCGGGGTTCGTTCAGAGTTCTATTTATGCAAACGAACTATGCAACCACATTAAATTCAACGTTCTGGATGTGATGGCGCTACCAGTTTTTCCAGAAAATTTTGTTTTCACAAAATTGACCCCCGAAACTCAAAATTACAATTTTCCAAATCGAGGATCGAAATGAGATTAAAAAGCCGTAAAATCATACCAAATATGCTGACACACTAATATAAATATTCTGGATCTGCTGGTGAAGTCGTATTTTCTAAACGACGTCGTTTCGATCAAATGTGGGTCCCATACCCAACTTTCCAATTTTTCAACTTTTCGACCAATAGGTCGAACTGAGCTCGGTGCACCAGGACCTGAATCCAAGCTCTACCTAGCCTAAAATCAATATTCCAGAGCTGCTGGCATAGTCCGTTCAGCCATCTGTCGCACGCATCAAAAGATATCCACATAAGTCCACAATAAGACTCTTAAAGCCGTCAAAAACCACAATATTACATAAATGATACTAAAATGCATCAAAAATCATGCCAATCACTCCCACACCTAAAAAATACTATAATGCAACTATGGGGAGGGATAAAATAGTCAAATCACACAAAATCATAAATTTCACATATTTCATCAAATTTTCAGGTCGTTACAATATGGTTATAATGATAGGCTTGAACGTCATGTTGGTGTATATAAGTGTATGGGTGCATTGTGCGTTAGTGCATTCCTAGGAAGTGGTTGAATTTAGTTGTTGAAGTGGTAAAAAGAATTATTCTTGAGACAAGAAGTTGTGAAAATATAGGGTGTATTGAATTCATGATTCTGACGAGTATTACAGTGTTATGGGTGCACTTTGTAGGTTCGAGTAGGCTTGAACATTGTGAGAGAATTCAGTTCAGCTCAGACTTTAGTAGCTAGAGTTATCAGTGCCTATGTGAAAATTTTCAGTAGCCTCAAGTGAAGTGCGGTATTGAAGCAAAATGTTTAGTTGAGGGAGTATTTAAGGAGTATGTCTAAGCTTGAGAGTAGCAGTTGCATTGTCTAAGGCATAGCAATTCCAGTTTATGTTTCACAGACCTATGTCCCATGTTACAGAGTTATAGCCTTAATTAAGAGTCCTTAATCATATATCTTATTCAGATCATGCCCAAGTTTTTTTCTTCCTAGTGTTATTATAACTTCCTATAAAGAGTGTTGAAGAAATACTCCAGTTGAGTATATGCTTTTAGTATAATTCAGTCCATATAGCTAACTGTTCAGTTTAGCAGTCAGACATACAAGTTTCTATGATTTTTCCATCTTCCAATCTAGTCTTACTATCAGAATTTTGACGAATATTGTCATTCCAAGAGGTAGTTTGTTCGCATCCATGTAAATTATGAATTCAGTTCAGTTCCTACATCATGATTCAAATTCAGACATTTAGTCATGATTTAATTCATAAGTTCCTTGTGCATTATCTCAGTCTTTCCTTAGCATTTCAACCAAGTCATTACCATTCGGGGGACAAATAATCCCAAGGGGGAGATTTTGTAATACTCTGAGTTTTCATGTCCTAAACCTCTCAACTTTTTTTCATGAAACCAAATTTAGCCTGAGGCAATGGTTACTCATAAAATAACTCTGTCGCGTCTATCTTAGCCTTATAACTATTCTCGTGTCATTGTTTGTATTCAAGGAATCAGTTAAGTCCATGATATTCAATTCACGTATCATGTTTCAAACTCAGTCACCTAATCATGCTTTCAGTTATGCATGTTCAGTATATGATCTTAGTTTCTTCAGAACTCTTATCCTAATCAATCTCATTCGAGGATAAATATTCCTAAGGGGGAGATATTGTAATACCCCATATTATACTTAGCTTATTTTAGCTCCTAGTTGCATGCATAAGAGGCTTAAAGCCTGAAAATTTTACTTAGTGTCGGTAACTTAGTCTTATTTGTGGCCTCTTAACTTTGAGGATTTGTAAATTGATCTTCCCGACCGCGAGATGTAGGTTTTTGAGTTAATTCATGTTTAGAGGGTGTAAGAAGCATGTCTCAGGGAAGTTTTGGATGAGGATTAGGTCGTTTTTGGTTTTCAATTCTAGCAGCTCACCGCGATTGCATCACATCCCGATTCCTATAGTGATGGACTCCTTATCGCATCGCGGTATCCCTTTAAATCATATTCCAGTTTCAAATTTAATTTCCTGAGGGCCAGTTACATTTTTTCCCCTCAACCCAATTCGTAAAACTGTGACTTAAAGCTTTAATTAGGGTATTATTTTTCCATATTCTCCAATCTCCTCTCAAAGAAACCCCACCCGTTTCCCAAGATCATTAAATTCCATTCCTTTCTCTCCAAGGAAATAAAGAATTCAAGATTACAAAATCCAAGAACCTTCAAGAAAACTTCAAGATTGGTATTCTTATTTTAAGCTTAAGGGTTTATGGTATGTGTGATGTTCATCCATGAGCCCTTTTCACCCATGGAGTCTAAGAACCCCTTTCTATTTTTAAATTATGAGTTTTTACATGATTATGTTGAATAATCTTCATGAATCTTTTGTTATTTCAACTTTAAGTTAAGATTATGAACGTTTTCAAGTGGAATAGATTATAGTATGTTTTGAATGTTGTATTTCCCATGTCATTATCATGAGAGTCAGAATAAATCCTCAAATTATGTTTTTTGCCATGAACTCATGCTATCTTTTCATGTTTAAAAGCATCCCCATGTTAAAGTCATGATCTCCATATGTTTGATGAAATGCCTAAGTGATGGGTTTTTGAATAATGGTTCTCTATTATGGTTTCCAAAGATTTTATATGTCCTTATTATTATTTACATTCAGTGTTGGTGGGTTATGAACACCCGATACCTAGTTATTTACATAAATTCAGTATCTTCAGAATAATTTTAGATAAACTACGAGCATTTCCATTCAGTCAATTTATTTTTGGTCAATTGTTTGCTCAGTTAAACTTAGTTTAGTCCAGTAATCAGTGTCAGTTTAGTTGGGAGTAAAACTAAGCACAGTGTGAATGTAGGGATGGTGTCTCCCCCGCCAGTTAGGCATGCAACATTTGTCTTCCCTATTAGTTATGCATGAGGTAATTGTCTCTTCCGTTAGTTAGGCATGAGATGTTAGCAACAATACCTATGTTCCAAACCTACGATGCCACCATAGACTTTGAGGGGTCCCCCGTCAATTAGGCATGACACCCTAGTCCTTTGGGACATCAAATTAGTGGATCCACAAAACCATTATTAGTACCCGTGGCATGGTCATAACTTCCTTCCAACTGGGATTATAGGTTGGACTCCAATAATAGATTTGGGGCATGTCGGTTGTAGCTTGCTCCCATTGTCTCAGTACTATATTCAATACAGAATTCAATTCAGGTTTGTTTGACCATGGCATACAGACTTTCAGTTATTTAGTTATCAGATTTCAATAATTCAGTTTACAGATTATTTCAAAAATATTATATGCTTGATCTTGCATTCTAGTATTTCTATTTTGATGCATGCATAATCAGATATCCCGTGCTATTCAGTGAGTCCTTAAATCATGCACAGTTATCCCTTGCATTACAGCCTAACCTCATCTCATATACCAATACATTTAAAGTACCGACTACATAATTTTCTTTGCGCTATGATATATTATATCATAGGTTTGGATGCATAAATTCCTTATCACGCTTTGACAGTTCAGTTTATCATCAACAACAGTCATGGTGAGTCCTTATTTATCGAGGACATGATTGTTTCATTTTAGTTTATCTTAGTAGTTCAGTATTTCTATTTAGTCAGATTTAGTTGGGGGTTTGTCCCATCAACTCCACAGTCAATCAGTTAGAGGCTTTTCAGACATTCCGATAGTTAGTCGGTTTATCAATTGTTTTATCAGCCTTTTTAGTATGTCTTCATATGCTTCAGATCTATGATTTAATCGTGTTTTAGTATTTAAAACCTTATGGCATTATCAATTGTTTTTTGTATATTTTTCTTATTATCAGTTTACTCAGTGCTTACAACAAGTATCAGCTCATGGATTAACTTGTAGTTACTTGTAATCATAAGCACCATTGTCGCGACTAGGGGGTAGCCTCAGGTCGTGACAATAAATCTTGATAAAGGGTCATTTAGAGGATTTCTCAATACAAAATACTATAACCAAGGCATTCCTTAATTGTATTGTCCTATAAAAAGTGCGTATATAAATCTCACAAATTCTCTATGATTTCATCCGTTTGACAGAGGAAAGAGGTGTATACGTGTTTTGTCCAGTGCATTATATGTAAATTACATTTAATTTTTATTACATTCATTGTAATACCCCATATTTCTCAAGGTTAACTTAACTCTCAGTTCATGAATTATCCAATATAAAAATTTTGAAACACTGAGTATTTTTTAGTTTAGAGCCTGCCATTGCGTAGGAAGTTGAATTAGCTTTCCAACGATATAAAATTTTCCAAAATCCAATAATCGGATAAGAAGTTATGGCTATTTTAAGTTTCAGTCGTTAAACACCGTTATTCAGGTCAGTAGCACATCGCGGAGTATGTCAAAATGGAAATTGTCAGTTTCCAGTGAGGTACCACGATACCTGCATGTCGCACCACCAGCTAATTTCCCAATTGTCAAAATCTAGTGTTGCTCCGCGATATTGGCGCATCATGCCAAGGACCGAATCCACAATTGTCAATTTTCAATAAACCAACGCAATTCCACTGCGTCACAGTGAACTTCTAGGTCCCAACCAAAGTGGCAATGTGATACCACCATATACTTTCCTAGTTGGCAATTTTTAGAGAAACGACGTGATAGCGCCGCATCGCTCCAAGTGCCTATTTCATAAAAAATAGATGGAAATTAAATGTTTTATACAAGGTTAAAATAGTCCTTTACCATGATTATAACACGCCGAGATACGAGATTTAATCCCTAAAAACGTTTTCAGTTATTACTCACTTAATTTATCCCCAAATTAAAAACATTCTTTCTCAAAACTACAAACCCTAGCTTCAAGAAAACAAGAGCAATCTCAAAGGATTCACCAAGAACTTCAAGAAACTCACAAATTAAGGTATATTAGGTGTTCATCTATGAGTTCCTTTCACCCATAGAGTCCACGAACCCATTTTCAAAATATAAGATTGTTGAATTATGAACTTCCATGCTTGAATTGAATTGAATTCATGTTCATGTTATTGTTGGGTTTTAGTCCATGATTTAATTACATGCTTTTAAGAAATTAATCTTTGTATCTGTTGAATTACATGATCTTCATGATAAACCCTTCAATTTTCAAGTTGATTGATGTAGGCATGATAACTATATGTTTTGATTATTGTATAACCTAAGCATGCTCCCCATGTGTTTGATAAAATACATATGTAAATGAAATAGTGCCATAATAACATGATAGCATATATTCCCCATTCATGTATAAGTAGATGCATTGCAAGTATTTGATTAGAT
>NC_061120.1:173463806-173558428 GCF_002878395.1 Capsicum annuum | reverse complement strand
GGAGTATTAAATACCTGAAAATTTAGCTGTATGCCTAGAGCCAATGTCTGTTACAAAATCTCAGTCATATCACGATCAGTAGTATTCTCAGTTAGTTATAGAACTTAGTAAAACTTAGTCAGTTACCGAACTCAGGAAAACTCAGTAAGCTCAATATCAGTCCAGTCCAGTTCAGTATACTTAGTCCAGTGTCTTTCAGTTGGACTAGGATTCAACATCGAGTGAACCCAAGGATGGGGGCTTACCTGCCATTAGAGGGTGTGATCTCTAGAAGCAATCCTTGCATTCCAGCACTTCATAGCCAGCATAGGTTGAGACATCAAACCTGCCAGTTGAGGGTTGACGAGGTGTTTTAACCTGCCATATAAAGGTTCCACCATTCTCATTAGAGTACCTGGTAGATGAGGGTAACTCTTCAGTGTCTTTACCCATGACATGTTACTGACACCTTTTTAATATGTGTCACAGGTTGGACCCCAGCTCAGTTATCTTATTTGTGGAATGAATCTCAGTTTAATCTTCAGAATAGAACTCAGTTCAGTTTTACAAAATCAGGATTGTCAGATATAGTCAACCAATATCAGTAAATTAGTTATCAGCAACTTCAAATATCAGTTAGTCAGTATCAGAATTTAGGACTTAGCTTCAGACAAGCTTATTCACAGTATTTATTTATATACACATTAGTGCACACTCAGTATTTACAACAGTATCAGTTATCCATGTACTCTCATGATCAGTTACTCTATATCATATAGTCAGTTATTGTTCATGTATATGAACCCTTGAATTTAGCATTACCTCATCTAGTATACCAGAACATTCCACGTACTAACACATATTCTTTCTTTGCACTATGATGTCTCATATCATAGGTTCAGATGTTCAGGTTCCCGATAGCACATAGGTAGATTCAGATTCAGCCAGTAGTAGTAGATTAGCAATTTAGTATTCATCATTCGAAGATATTCTTTTATTTCATTATTTCAGTAGACTCAGTATTTCAGAAGATGGAGTTAGTTAGGGGATTGTCCCATAAACTACACTTGAGATAGTTTTAGTTAGAGGCTTTTCTGACTAGTTTTCAAACAGTGTTCAGTTTTATAGATTGTTATTTCAGTTGATACACTTTAGCAGTATTTACAAATTTTGAACCTTATGGAATTTCATCCTATTTTCCATATTTATTATAGTATCATATTTTGGAGCTCATAGTAGATATCAGTCATGATTTAGCTTGTGGTCCTTCGAGGTCGTAAGCACCGTGTAGCATTTGGGTTACAGACTCGGGGCATTACAAACTTTGTATCAGAGACTAAGGTTCAACAATGTCCTAGGAAGTCTGAAAGCCGCATCAAGTAGAGTTTTGTGCATGGGTGTGTAGCGTGTCACACTTATGGACAGAAGGCTATGAGATATTTTAGGAAAAGTTTTCCCTTCTTTCAATATTAATGTCGTGTGAGTGAGCATGAGCTCAAGTTAAACCCTCCTTCTAATCTATTTCCTCATTTTCATTTATAGAATATGCCTCCCAAAAGGACTAATGAAAGAAGAACCGAAAATCAGTCAGCACCTCAGCCCGAGCATGTCTTCCATACAGAGTTTAGAGTTATATTCACTACTCTAGCCAATTCAGTAGCAGCCCAAAATGAATGGACAGCTGCTATTTTGGCCAATCCAGTGGCCAATACTCCTGCAGCCAGGATTCGGGAGTTCACCCAAATGAATCCTCCCCTATTCTTAGGATCTAAGTCAGAAAAGGATCCACAAGAGTTCCTCGATTAGGTTCAGAAAGTCATGGATATCATGGTAGTGACTTCCAGTGAGAGTGTTAAGTTAGCTACCTATCAGCTACAAGATGTAGCTCATATGTGGTTTAAGCAGTGAAAGGTATACAGGGGCACAAATGCAGAGCTTGTAGAGTGGGAAGAGTTTGCTACCGCTTTTCTAGATAGATTTTTTCCCTTAGAGCTGAGAGAAGCCAAGGTATTAGAGTTAATAAATCACAAGTAGGGCAGTATGAGTGTGAAAGAGTATCCCTCAAGTTTACTCAGTTAGCCAGGTACTCTCCCCATGTAGTAGCAAACAGTAGGTCCAGAATGAGCAAGTTCGTATCTTGGATGTCAGATAGTGTGGTTAAGGAGTGCAGAATAGTGATGCTGATTAAGGAGATGTACATATCCAGGCTCATGGTCCATGCCCAGCAGATAAGAGGCTAAGATTAGAGAGAGAGAGAGAGAGAGAGGCAGAACAAGAGTGCTAGAATAAGTAGCTTCAATTTTAATCAGCCTAAGTCAGAGGGCGGTAACTGTTCCTAGTTTCATCCAAAATTTTCTGTTCTAGCTTCATCCTCAGCTAGTGCTCTAGTACCTAAGTTTATAAATAATAATAGCAATAGGGCGCTAGGATCTAAATCTTAGGGTCGTGTCAGCAGTGCTCGAACAAATCCTCTTTGTCAGATATGTGGCAGAAACCATAAGGGTGTCTATAGAGTTGGAAGTGATGTTTATTTTGGGTATGGCAAGCCAGGCCATAGAGTCAGAGATTATCCTCTATCAGGTTTTCAGGGTCAGTATACTCGTTATTTAGCTTAGTCAGGTCGCCCGAATCAGCAAGATGCCACTTCTAGTGCCACCAGTGGGCAACGCCCAAACAGTCTTTATGCACTTCAGTCTAGACAAGATCATAAAAATTCTCCTAATATGGTCACTGGTACGTTATAGATCTTACATTTACATATTTATACCTTGCTAGATCCAGGAGCTTCTTTATCTTTCATAACTCCTTATATAGCCGTTAACTTTAGAGTTAGTCTAGAAATCCTAATAGAGCCTTTCTCAGTTTCTATCTCAGTGGGTAAATCTATCTTAATCCGATGGGTATACATGAACTATCCAGTTATGATATCTTAGAAAGTTACTTCAGCAGACCTTGTAGAGCTAAAGATGGCTAATTTTGATGTCATTCTGGAATAGATTAGCTCCATTCATGCTATGCCTCAGTTGATTGTAGAAACAAAATTGTTCATTTTCAGTTTCTAAATAAACCAGTCCTTGAATGGAGAGGTAGTACCACAACTCTTAAGGGTCAGTTGATTTCATACCTTAGAGCAAGAAAAATGAAATCCAAGGGATGTGTCTATTATCTTGTGCGAGACAAGGACTCTAGTTTAGAAACTCCCAGTCTTGAGTCATTTCCAATATTAAATGAATTCTCAGATGTGTTTCCCTAAGATCTTCCTGGAGTTCCTCCCGTTAGGGAAATAGACTTTGAAATATACCATCTTCTAGATACTCAGCCCATATCTATTTTGCCATATAAAATAGCTCCAGCAGAACTTAGAGAGTTAAAAAAATAGTTGAAAAATATCCTAGATAAGGGATTCATCAGACCCAGCATCTCTCCGTGGGGCACACCAGTTCTATTCGTGCATAAGAAAGATGGTTCTCTCAGAATATATATCGAGTACCGTCAGTTGAACAAAGTCATAGTCAAGAATAAATATCCACTTCCCAATAAATATCCACTTCCCAGAATTGATGACTAGTTTGACCAACTTCAGGGTTCCAGTTACTTTTCTAAGATAGACCTCAGATCAGGCTATCATCAGCTCAGAGTCAGAGAATGTGACATTCCGAAAATAGCTTTCAGAACCTAATATAGTCACTTTGAGTTTCTAGTCATATCCTTTGGTCTTACTAATGCACCAACAGCTTTCATGGACTTAATGAATTGCGTGTTTAAATAGTACTTAGACATATTCATTATAGTCTTCATCGATGACATTCTTATCTATTCTCGTAGTGAGAATGATCATGCAAATCACCTTAGAATCATACTTCAAACTCTCATAACTCATCAGTTGTTTGTCAAATTTAGTAAGTGCAAATTTTAGCTAAGGTCAGTAGCATTCCTTGGTCATATTATTTTTGCTGATGGCATTAGAGTTGATCCTCAAAAGACCGAAGTGGTGAGAAACTGGACTAAACCCATCTCTCCATCAGATATCAGGAGTTTCTTGGGTTTATCTAGCTATTACCGTTGGTTTGTTGAAGGGTTTTTATCTATTTCATCCCCCATGTCTAGATTGACTCAGAAGAAATTTTAGTTTTAGTAGTCAGATTCTTACGAGAAGAGTTTTCAGGAGTTTAAGACTCGACTCACCTCAGCCCTAATTTTAACTTTACCAGATAGTTTAGATGGGTTTTTTGTGTACTGTGATGCATCCAGAGTAGGTTTGAGTTGTGTCCTCATGCAGAGAGGTAAGGTCATAGCCTACGCCTCTAGACAACTTAAGACCTATGAGAAGAATTATTAGACTCATGATCTTGAGTTAGCAGTTGTAGTGTTTGCCTTAAAGATTTAGAGGCACTATTTGTATGGGGTGCAGTAGATGTGTTCACAGATTACAAGATCTTATAGTATGTCTTTTCTCAGAAAGATTTAAATTTGCATCAAAGAAGGTGGTTAGAATTATTAAAGGATTATGATATGAGTGTTCTTTATTATCTGGGCAAAGCCAATGTAGTGGCTGATGCTCTCAGTAGACTATCTATAGGTAGTGTTGCTCATGTTGAGGAAAGTAAGAAGAAGTTAGTTCAGGAAGTTCATCAGCTTGCCCGACTAGGTATCCGCTTAGTCGATTCAGCAAAAAATAGAGTGTGGGTTCAAAATAGTTCTGAATCCTCTCTAATTTTTGAGGTAAAGGAAAAGCAGGATAAAGATCCCAGTCTTGTTAAGTTGAAAGAGTCAGTTAGAGATTAGAAAGTAGAGGTTTTCTCCCAAGGGGGAGATGGTGTGTTGCGTTGCTAGGGTCGTTTATGTATGCCATGTGTAGATGACTTGAGGAAACAAATTCTTGCAGAAGAGCATGGTGCGTGTTACTGGATTAATCCAGGGGCCACTAAGATGTACCGCAATTTGCAGGAGATCTATTGGTGGAGTGGGATGAAGAAAGATATTGCAAAATTTGTAGCTTAATGCTCTACATGTCTGCAATTTAAGATTGAGCACCAGAAGCCTTGTGAGTCCATGCAGGAGTTCAATATTCCGACATATAAATGGGAAGAAGTGAATATGGACTTTGTGATGGATTTGCCTCGTACTCATCGTCGTCATGATTTTATTTGGGTTATCGTAGATAGGATAACCAAATCAGCTTATTTCTTACCAGTTCATACTTTCTATTCAGCTGAGGACTATGCCAAACTCTATATCGGAGTGTTGGTCAGGTTACACGGAGTTCTAGTATCTATTATCTTAGATAGAGGTACCCAGTTTACCTCTCATTTTTGGAAAGCATTCCAAAAGGGTCTTGGTACCTAAGTTCACCTCAGTACAGCCTTCCACCCTCAGACAGATGGTCAAGTAGAAAGGACCATTTAGACTCTAGAAGATATGGTAAGAGAATACGTTATCGATTTTAAGGGTAGTTGGGATGACCACTTGTCTTTGATCGAGTTTGCATACAATAACAACTATTATTCCAGTATTCAGATGGCTCCATTTGAAGCTCTCTATAGTATGAGATGCAGATCTCCGATTGGTTGGTTTGAGGTAGGTAAGGGCATAGTAGTTGGGCCTGACCTAGTGTTCTATGTCTTAGAGAAGGTTCAGTTAATTAGAGAAATGCTTAGGGCTGCCCAGAGCCGACAAAAATCATATGCATATATGAGGTGATTTTATGTTCCTGAAAATGTCTCCCATGAAAGGAGTAAAGAGGTTCGGCAAGAAAGGAAAGCTCATGCATCAGATATGTATGTTCAGTATGAAAACCCAGCTTGTCAGTAGCTTCAGTCATAAATTCCATTCATCAGATATGCATGTTCAGTGTAAGAGCTTAGTTTGTCAGTAGTTGTGTCATGTATTTATGCATCAGATATACATGTTCAGTGTGTAAACTCAGCTTATCAGTGTCTCAGCTTAATCAGTTTCATTCGAGGATGAACGTTCCTAAGGGGGAGATATTGTAATACCCCATATTTCTCAAGCTTAACTTAACTCTCAGTTCATGAATTATCCAATATGAAATTTTTGAAACGCTCAGTATTTTTCATTTTTAGAGCCTGCTATTTCATAGGAAATTGAATTAGCTTTCCAACCATATAAAATTTGCCTAAATCCAATAACTAGGTTAAAAGTAATGGCTATTTTAAGTTTTAGTCGTTAAACACCGTTATTAAGGCCAGTAGCGTGCCACGGAGTATTTCAAAATGACAATTGTCAGTTTCAGTGAGGTACCGCAATACCGGTATGTCATGCCACCAGCTAATTTCCCAATTGTCAAAATCCAGTGTTGCTTCGAGATGTTGGTGCGTTGCGCTAAGGACCTAATCTATAATTGTCAATTTCTAGTAAACCAATGCGATTCCACCATGTTGCAGTGAACTTCCAAGTCCCAACCAAAGTAGAAACATGATACCACCGTGTCGCACCACCATGCATTTTCTCAGTTGGCAATTCCTAGAGACACGACGCGATAGCACCGCGTCGCGCTAGGTGCCTATTTCAAAAAATTTTGACAGAAATTAAATATTTTGTTTAGGGTTAAAATAGTTTTTTCCATTAATCTTAACACCCCTAGATACGGGATTTAATCCCTAAAAATATTTTAAGTTATTACTCTCTCAATTTATCCCCAAATTAAAAACAATCTATCTCAAAACTACAAACCCTTGTTTTAAGAAAACAAGAGCAATCTTAAAGGATTAACCATGAACTTCAAGCAACTCACAAATTAAGGTATGTTAGGTGTTCATCTATGGGTTCCTTTCACCCATAGATTCCACGAGTCCATTTTTAAAATACAAGATTGTTGAATTATGAACTTCCATGCTTGAATTGAATCAAATTCATGTTCATGTTATTGTTGGGTTTTAGTCCATGATTAAATTACATGCTTATCTTTATGATAAACCCTTCAATGTGCAAGTTGATTGATGTAGGCATGATAAATATATGTTTTGATTATTGTATAACCTAAACATGCTCCCCACGTGTTTGATAAAATGCCTATGTAAATAAAATAGTTCCATTATAACATGATAGCATGTATTTCCCATTCATGTATAAGTAGATGCATTACAAGTGTTTGATTAGATGCCTCTATGAGTGAACTATGGGCAAGTATACGTTGTTATGATTTTCAAGAGCATATTATGCTCTATTTTTCATGCTATCGAGTCATGGGGGTATTAAATACCCAACAATTTAGCTGTGTGCCTAGAGCCAGTATCAGTTAGAGAATCTCAGTCATGTCACGATCAATAGTACTCTTAGTCAGTTATAGAAATTAATAGAACTCAGTTAGTTACCGAACTCAAGAAAACTCATGAAGCTCAGTATCAGTCTAGTCCACTTTAGTATACTCAATCCAGTGTCTTTCAGTTAGGAGTAGGATTCAGCACTGAGTGAACCCAAGGATGGGGCTCTCCTGCCAGTAGAAGGTGTGATCTCTAGAAGTAATTCTTGCGTTCCAGAATTACGTAGCCAGCATAGGTTGAGACATCAAATTTGCCAGTTGAGGGTTGATGAGGTGTTTTAACCTGCCAAATAAGGGTTCCATCGTTCTCATTAGAGTACCTACCGTATGAGCGTAACTCTTCAGTGTCTTTACCCATGGCATGGTACTGACACCCTTCTAACTGGAGTCACAGGTTGGACCCTAACTCAGTTATCTTATTTGGGGCATGTCGGTTAGATGATTACCTCCTACAGTCTCAGTTTCATCTTCAGAATAGAACTTAGTTCAGTTTTATAAAATCAGGACTATTAAATACAAATAACCAATATCAGTAAATCGGTTATCAGTAACTTCATATATCAATTACTCAGTATTAGAATTTAGGACTTAGCTTCAAATAAGTTTAGTCATAGTATTTATTTATATGCACATTAGTATATACTCAGTATTTATAGCAGTATCAGTTATCCATGTACTCTCATGTTCAGTTACTCTATATCATATTAACCCTTGCATTCAACCTTACCTCATCTAGCATACAAGTACATTCCACGTACTGACGCATACTCTTTCTTTGTACTATGGTGTCTCATATGATAGGTTCGGATGCTCAACTTCCTAACCGCGCATAGATAGATTCAGATTCAGCCAGTAACAGTACATTAGCAGTGAGTCCTCATCATTCAAGGATATTTTTTTATTTCATTATTTCAGTAGACTCAGTATTTCAGTAGATAGAATTAGTTGGGTGACTATCCCATCAACTCCACTTTAAGAAATTTTTAGTTAGAGGCTTTTCAGACTAGTTTTCAAACAGTGTTTAGTTTTATAGATTGTTATTTCAGTTGATACACTTTAGGAGTATTTACAGATTTTGAATCTTATGACATTTCAGCCTTTTTTCTGCATTTATTACAATATCATGTTTTAGTGCTCATAGTAGTTATCAATCATGGTTAGCTTGTGGTCCTCTGGGTTCGTAAGCACCATGTAGCACCAGAGTACAAACTCTGGGCGTTACATTTATATAGTGATTGAGTGGTGAAGTGATGATATGTTTGTGATATTGAATTGATTTAGTATAATTTAGGCATGTTGTGATATTATCAATGGTGTAGTTGATGTCAGTGATTACATTATATCATGACCCTAAATTTGATATTATGATGGCATCTACCTCAATCTAGTTTGGTAGGTAATCTAAAGAACTCATAAAAGAAAGAAATTTGTTAATGAAGAAAACAAGTAAATACGAGACTACTAGAATGAAGTCAAACCATACATGTAAATACTACGAATAACTAAAAAAATACATATATCACCAAAGATATGGTGTCATAAATAAAAAAAACCTCTAATACATAATTTTAAAAATAAAACTACATGATGTTTATCTCCAAATAATAATAAAGATAAGATAAAGATAGATGGAGGCTGGAACAAGGCTCCAAAATGGGAGCTCACTAGGTACTTTGGAAGTCAACTAATACCGCACAAATCAGCTACTGTGGCTAGTAATCATACTGGGATTTGCACCAAAAAGGTATAGTAGGAGTGAGAATGGTCCACTTGTACTCAATATGTATCATAGTCCAATTAGGCAAAGTAGCAAGTAATACAAGTAAAAGATACAATAAATGTCACCTACAAATAGATTTTTTTAAATGATAGCTCACACTATATCCACTAACAATTCTACAATATAATAAGGCAAGAAGAGAAACTACACATGACACATATGTAAGGAAAACAAACACACATCAACGGATAAATAAAAGAAATGCATAAGATAAAAATGCGATGCAATTCAATAATGGTAGAACTTCTGTATACACATTCTAATCCTCAATGCTTTGGGTCAAGATCCATGGGAGGTTCAAATCCATACGTTTATAATCTCAATCAACCTTATCGACATATACCTCTATACCTGTATTTTAGAATGTGTCTCATTTTTTATCAAATCAATATTTCTCAATCAATCTTACCAGCAAATCCCTCGGTATAGGAGTTTTTATAAAATGTCTTATTTTATGTCAAAAATAGTTATTTTTCAATGGTACCAATCTCATGAGTACATATAGATGAAATAAGGACATGTGCATGTAACCAACCAGTATGAAGATAATGATTAATTCAATACAGGTATAAATGATCTTAGAATCGACTCAAGATGACAATATTTATTGATAATATTTATCACATGGCACCACTGATATATGTAATCATGTAAGACATCAATAAAATTATTTTAAAACCTTTCTCCCAGATATGTTACAATGAGTAAACACAATTAATGCCCAAGTAGGGCCATTATAAACAACTCAAGCCCCCACTTGGGTGACACAATAAAAAATAAGACATTTTAATGCATAATCAAATCCTACAATATCATATAAAGTCCATACTCGAACATCCACCACAATCATATTCTCTTGAATCAACAACAATATGGAATTAAGCCTCCACATGGGTACATGATAATAATAGAAAATCCAAAAATATTATTCCCACGACTAAGATCCCTAACCATGACATGCTTTACATGATCATTAACTACCCAATCGAGTCTGAATGAAGTTAATCCATAACCTACCTCAAAATATTGAAATTCAAGCTTAGATCCTTCAACATAGAGCCTTTCCTTCACAAACAGTTTTAGAAACAAGTTAAATCTATCAAAAACATAATTTATGCATTAAAAAGAAGCTAATAATACTCCTATTATCTATATTTGAATCGAGTCCAAAAGTACTTCAAAAATGGGTTTGAAAACCAAAAGGATAAAATCATTATTTGATTTTAGAAATATGTTAGCAAAGTCAAAATAAGTCTATATTTTAAAACCCAAGAAAAAATGAGTTGAAATTGGTGTTTCATTTAAAGAGTTTTTTGGGAAAATCCTCAAATTTCAGTTTGAAAATAAGATTAAAAAGTGTTTTGAAAATATAATCAATGGGAATTAATAGGAATAAGAGTTTGTAGCTTACCCAAACTCAAATGGTAAAGAAAACCCTATAAATCACCCTTTACCAAAGATCCCAAGTTCAAAAAGGGTGAAAATCATGAGAAATGGAGTATTTATACTGTTATCTAAATAATGTCTTGCGAATGTGGTCAACCCTTCATGTTTGTGAGGGTAAACAATGACTAGGACAATTAAATGGCCTTTGCATTTGTAGCCACCTTCTTGTATTTCTAAATGATGATGGCCTGGATCCATCATGCTCATGATGGTCTGGTCACTTTCACGTTAAAGAACAAAACCCAACCCGATCCCAAAAACCCTTCACGATTGCAGCCACCACCTCCTAATCACGATGAAAGAGATTTTCCTTCTCTATATTTGTGGCCCATGGCTCGCATTTGTGAAGAAGGTTCCATGCACCAGATATCAACTGTGCACCAACGAATTTGCATGATTTCAAATCATTTGAATGGATTCTCATAATTTATTTGAGAAACCACAAAAATAGACCATATATTCTACTAGGCTATTTTCAATGTTTCAAACTCAATGATAATGTCAAATTTTTTAAAAAGGTCATTTATAATAAATTAACCTTTGGGACCCAATTAAGGATTATTTCACTAGCTTCCAAATGAAGGATTGAAATGTAAAATAATATTTTCGGAACCAACTAACTATCCTCCTAACCCAAAATCATCATTTTATTCTAATAGAACTGACAAAATTGCCATTGAATGCTCGAAACTCAAAATATTTACAAAAGTTAAGCCAATGTTTTTTAAAGACTCTAATGGTGTCAAACTCTCTCAATACACTCTCGAATGCATTGAAAAATATACCAGCCATCCCCATAACATACAAATAACATGTAAAAAATAAGGTGAAGGGAAAAAAGTCAAAACACATAAACATAAAAAAAATTACTACCATAGTTGTTACATTATCTACCACTAAAATGCTAGTTCGTCATCGAACTATGTCACGATCCAATCTAGAACCTAGTCATGATGAGTATCTCAAGCCTACCATGGACTAGAGAACACCCTCTTGCCTAACCTCAAGAGCACAATAATAATAATAATCAAGTGAAAGAAAACCAAACCAATAAAAGATATATATATATATATATAAACAAAGAGAGTGTGTGAGCCAAACACACTGACCAAACAACCTCACACTTGTCCACAAGCCCTCTAAAACCAGAATACCAAATTATATTGGGACATGCCCCCCAACTATGACAATGGAACTCTTCAATTTCCATAATTTGAGAAAAAACCTAATAAAATGGTAAAGCTTTCTGTATGATGGGTGCTCACCATTTCACAATGACTCAACTGATATTTGCACCACCTAACACTTTCCAAGAGAAAAAAAAGGAACCCTAAGACCCTACATCATGGAACGATGAAGTTTCCAGGGATGGTCAATGGGATAAGCATTGGCATGTAACCAAGAAAAAGTGATAAAATAAATGCCATATCTAATTCTGCCAAAAACCACACGCACACATTCATATATTCTTATTGTAATACCCTATACTTTTCCTAGCTTAAATTTGTCCCTAGAATGTCATGAATTTTATTTAACGACAAATACCATTTATTTCATGCGGTATTTTCAAGATTTTGACTTTTATTGTGTGGAAAATTGAATAAGCTTTTTGTCAATACCAAACTCATCCGATTCCGACACTCGGTGAAGGAGTTATGATATTTTTTAAGTTGACAGTGTCCTACCTGAGCAACCACCGCATCGCGGTGAAGGACAATTTCATAATTGTCAATTAAAATGGACCTCCGCGATGTTGACATATCGCGGAGAGGTCCAAGTTCCCAATTGTCGATTTCCAGTAGCTCAACGCGGTGTTGGCACATTGTGCCAGTAGCTAAAATGGAAAAATTATAGGGCACCGCAATAGCTCCGCATCATAAAGAAAGCCCAGTTCCCATTTGTCCTTTTTTCAATGAGCTACCATAATAGTGGCGCGTCGCAGTGGCCCATAAATCGGGATTTTCGCTTATTTTTTCAGTTCCATTTGGGAGTTTAGAAAGAGTATTTTGGTCACTACCCAAGCCCCCAATCCATCCAAACATCAGATTTAAGCCTATTTTAAGCACATTAGGCTTATATTCATCACTTTTCTCTCAAACAAAAACCCTAGAGTTCAAAGCTCCTTCTCCAAGAAATAAAATTCCACCATGGTTTCTCCAAGAAAGCTTAAGATTGAGGATTCCTAAGGAAAGATACTCAAAAATATATATTCAAGAACTCAAATAAGAATCAATAGATCAAGTTTCTTCATCTAATCTTCAATCAAGGTATTTGGGGTTATGAACAAGGATACTCTTTTCATCTTTGTGCCCAAAACTTATTTTAATTATGAATTTACTGATTTTTATATGATTTTCCATGAAATTGAAGTTAGGGTTTATACCCATTAATGTTGTTTACAAGCTTATGAGATTTCCAATGATTTAGAAGTTGAATTACATGATTATGTTCACATTTTCATGTATATTGCTGAAATTTTCAGATTTAAAGTTGAATTATGAATGTTTACATTACCAAGCTTGAATATTATGATGTTTTAACATGAGATTTAAGCATGGATTATTTTCCCAAGATTGATTTTATGATTTTAAGAAAGATGATGCTTTAAGCATCTTATGGGCAGATCATTTACAGATTTTTAGAAAAAGCTTTGATCCTTTGATCCTCAGTTTAGCTATGGAATCCACTTTATAGATTATTATAAATTACAGAACTCAGAATAACTTTATTTTTAGATTTACTCAGCTTATTGTATAATTGGTTTTAGATAAACCCATAAGCTAGTTTTAAAGTGGATTTCCAATAGAATGAGAGTAGGAAATAAAAAGGGAGTAGTATTTAGCACCGAGTGGGACATGTAGTTTTAGTGCATCCTACTTCTATAGGACTACGTAGCCAATATAGGTACAGATTATCAGATTATTTCCATTTCTATATGGATGACAGATTTAGCTTGTGATCGATCACATGGGTAGGTTATACTCCCTGACAAGAGTATGACACCTCTTCCCAATGTGACTTCCTTCCTTAGGAGAATGAGACATTGGACTCCATGCTAATAAAAGTAACAGTTTTCAGGACAATTTTAAAGTATTTCCTTTCAGGTAAAGAGATAAAGTATTCTCCTTAATAGTAAAAGAAGAACAGAAAAGCTTTTAGAAAACTAAGTGTAAAGTCTCACAAGTTTTACTCAGATTATACCTTATAGAAAAGATAAAGATTTCAGCTTTCAGCTTTCAGATTTCAGATTCAGTAGTGATTCCTTCTACACTTAGACAAAATGATTTAAAAAGAGAATACAAGTATAATTTTTAGAACTAAATGTCATGGCTCACAAGATTTATAAAGTATATTTTGATTCTTATTTCTATATATTTCAGTATTTCATATATTCCAGCTTATGTGAGTCAATTACATTTAGCATACATTATTTTATAAATTATGATAATGAGATAATGTTTTACTTATGCATTTCACCCCCATATACTCAGTACATTATCAATTTACTGATCCACATATATGTGTATGTTCTTCATTGTCTCATAATGTAGGTATCAGCTCAGTTGTAGAATGTATACTATATTCAGATAGTTTGCAGATTCTAGCTAGCAGATGAGAAGTCCTCCTACTTTGGGGACTTTAGTTAAATGTTATTGATGTACTTTATTTTCTTATTCATATGTATTGATTTGTGATAGTTAGAGTCGTGTCCCAGCTAGCTATAGTCAGTATAGTAAAGGCTTCACAGATGTAAGTTAGAGTCAGTTATGTAATTTAGTCTTTTTTTTCATATTTTATCAGAATGTACAAGTGTATAGTATTGTATTTTTATCAGATTCCATCATGGTTATGTTTCTGCACAGTAAACTCTTTCATTTTGTACATGTTTAATCAGTTGCTTGTCAGTATGCCAACTCATGAGTTAGCTTGGGATCACTTGTGGTCCTAAGCACCGTGTGATGTCTTGGGACCCATTTTCGAGGTGTTAAACTTATATAAGATGCTGGGATAGGTTATAGGGTCATAAATATGAGAATTTAAAACCACTAACTTGGACTGTATAACTGTATTCATCCTAAGGGAACCCATGGGCCATTAGGTTCAACCTCTCTGTTAAAAGGGCCCTAGTGCATGTTTGCCACATGAACTGAGGAAATCCACAGAAGTGCCAGAGACACCAGGTTTCCAACCATCCCAAAATGTATAATGTGTGAATCAAGAACATGGTCATATAGACCCCTACGCCGACAAACATGGTTTTCGATATTGGTCCCCCGGGACCTCCACCTTCATGGCAAGCTACACAACCCCCCTTAAGCCCAAATTAATATGTTGCATATAATCCCTACTGTTAATCAGAAGTCATTTATTAAAGAATTTACCATTTGGAATTGTTATACTAATTATGCTTGCAATCTAATCTAATTTAATCTAATCTAATCTAATCTAATCTAATCTAATAATGCCATTCCAATCCAATTAAACAATTTGACTCCCAAGTTCCACTTTATTTAACCCCAAAACCATGGCCACCAAGTCCTTGCAAACCATTTTATCCGTTTAGCCTTAAGTGCAATGCAGTAGTTCAAAAAATGAGTTAAACCATGCAAATTCCACATTTAAAATCAAAGTTCATAAAGGTGGATTGATGTTATTGCCATTATTAAGTAAAAATCTAACCAATTGGGGAAACCCATGTTTCCTATTCCAAATTTCCATAAAAGTGCACCCGTTCCATCCCCAAAACCATTTATCAAGCATGAGTGGCGTATTCAAAGTATGGAAAAACAATTCCAATAGTAAGCAACTAAAACCCTAAACCCAATTTCCAACCCACAATTACATCACATGAACAACGATTAAAACATATGCCTTTATAAGAAAAAATCAAGTTAGAGATGAGAGAAATGCCTGAAACACACAAGGATAGAAAGAAAATCCAAAGTTGAGGTCTTGGAGATTGAATTCCTTGAAAACCCTAGTTTTCTCTTGGTTTGGGGAGTTTAAGATGATGAGAGTAGTTTGATTTCATTAACTGGTGTTAGCAGGGTCTATTAGATGTTTAAGGTCGTGGGTAGAGTGTAAAGGAAGGAAAAGATCAAATTACCATTAATTAAAAATGTACAGGAAAAATGGCTCTCAGTTGCTACGGGTCAGGTAATGACTTGGGACTAGTTACGAGTTGTTGCCTAGACTCATTGCACTGTTATGGTCATTAGTTCCTCACCACAACTCATGAACTTACCCTACAACTTATGGGGTCTAGTTGTAACCACGACAGTGACCTAGGGCAACCTTACTGGTTAGGCAATGAATGGCACCATATGGCTTATGATGTTTGGTAACAACTCATCGCCTGAGTCGTTGCCTGGGAAGTGTTCAATTTCACTTCAAAAATTTTAGAGTCCAAAACTTGGGATATTACATTCCCCCCTCCTTAGGATCATTCATCCTTGAATGAGAATTTAGGGGAATCCTAGCACAAATGCAAGATAGAGTGCAACCAGAACTAAGAGCAAATGCAAAATCCAGTTAGAATAAAAGAATACATACCTTAAGCATCTTCATCCAACCCGGGGAACAAGAACGGTCATTTATTCTTCATATCATCTTCAGATTCCCATGTAGCTTTCTACATTTTGATTTCTTCAAAGCACTTTTATCGAAGCCACATCCTTAGTTTTCAACCTATAAACTTACTTATCCAAAATCTCCGCTGGAACTTTCTTATAAGATAAGAAATTCAAAATATCCACATCCTTCATAGAAACGACCAATTAAGGATCACCCACACACTTCTTCAGCATTGACACATGGAAAATGGGATAATAGAAGCCAAACTCACGGGCAACTCACTCATAAGAAACATTCCTGGTCCTTCTCAAAATTTGATATAGACCCTCCTAATGAAGACTGAGCTTCTCTTTCTTCCCAAACCTCATGACTCCTTTCATAGGAGATACCTTCAGGAACACCCAGTCACCGAACTTAACCTCTAACCCCCTTCACGTCACATCCGTATAAGACTTTTGGTGACTCTGAGCAGTCTTTAGTCTTTATCTAATCACCTTCACCTTCTCCATGGCTTAGTGAACCAAGTCAGGACCAAATAACCTAGTCTCACCCGCCTTAAACCAACAATTTGGATACCTATAACTCCTACCATAAAGAGTTTCAAAAGAAGACATTCTAATGCTAAAGTGATAACTATTGTTATATTCAAACTCAATAAAAGGCAAATGATCCACCCAACTCTTAAAATCAATTGTACATTCCCCTAGTGTATCCTTAAAAGTCTGAATAGTCTATTCTACTTGTCCATTAATTTGAGGGTAGAACGCAGTGCTAAGGTTTGTCGGAGTACCCAAACATTTATGAAACACATACTAGAAATGAGTACCTCAATATGAAATGATGGACGCTAGCGCACCATGCAACTTCACAATCTCATGAATAAACAACATATCATAGTTCTCTCCAGAATAGCTAGTCCTCATAGGCATGAAGTGAGAAATCTTAATCATTCTATCCACAATAACCTAAATAAAATCTTACTGATTGCAATACTGTGGAAGACTCGTAATAAAATCCATATTAATCACCTTGGACTTCCACATCTATAACTCTATTTCTTGGGATATTCCACTAGGCCTCATGTGTTCCACCTTAACTTGCTAACAAAACATACACTTAGAAACAAAATTAGCCACATCCCTCTTCATATTATTACACTAGTAAATTTCCTTCAAATTATGATACATCCTTTTCAAACCTGGAGGAATTGTATATCGAGACTCATGAGCCTCAGTAAAAATACTTTTTTGTAGTTCGTCGACATTATAAACACACAACCTACATTGATACCTCAATATTACATCTTCCCTAATTTCAAAAGCCATAATCTTTTGTTGACCAAAATAATCCTTAATCTGCTTAAGTATGGGATCCAAAGCCTGCTTCTCCTTTACCTCAGCACCAATAGATAATTTAACCACTTATTGAACAATCACTTCCCCATTCTTAGTGTTTAAGAGATGAACTCCCAAATTAGCCATCCTATGAATATCCTTTTCCAATCCTCTTTTCTTCTCATCCATTTGAGATAAGCTTCCCATAGATAACCTGCTAAGAGTATCAACAATAATATTAGCTTTACCTGGATGGTAGTAGAGACTCATGTCATAATCCTTAAGAAATTCAAGCCACCATCTCTGCCTTAGATTTAATTCTTTGAGTAAACATGTACAATAAGCTCTTATGATAAAAATAAATATCGCTATATACCCTATACGGATAATGATGCATAATCTTTAAAGCAAAAACCACAATTGCCAACTCTAAGTGGTGGGTTGGGTAATTCCTTTCATGAACCTTAAGCTGTCTAGAAGCATAGGGTACAACCTTACCATACTATATCAAAAGATAACCCAGTACCACACGAGATGCATCATAATACACAACGAACCATCCAGTACCCTCGAGCAAGGTTAAAACTGGCATAAAAGTCAATTTATCCTTCAATTTCTCAAAACTACCCTCATAAGTATCAGATCATAAAAACATAACAATTTTCTAAGTTAACTTCGTCAATAGAGTAGAAATAGATGATAAAATTTCCATAAATTTTCTATAATATCCAGCCAAGCCCAAGAAGCTCCTAATGTCGATTAGAGTTATAGGTCTAGGTTATTTCTTAACTACCATAACTTTCTGTGGATTACCTTATTTCCCATACTAGAAACAACATGCCCATGAAAAGTCACAACATTTAGCAAAAACCTACACATTGAAAATTTAGCATACAACTTATGATCCTTAAGAGTCTGCAACATAATTTGAAGGTGATTGGTAGGATCCTCCTCACTCTTAGAGTACACTAAGATATCATCAATGAAGACTATAATAAATAAGTCCAAAAACTACTTGAAAACCAAATTTATAAGATTAATAAATAAAGCCGAAGCATTAGCCAACAGAAATGACATAACAAAAATAAAGCATCCTAGGTTTTGACCCTAAGAAAATTTCCTGGAATCTCATTTTTTAGACCCATTAGACTCATGGTATGAGTCATAAGCTGGGGTACAAGTGGTGAAGTCCTGCCGTAAGATAACCAGTGTTAGTTTGTGGGATGGTTTTGGACACTAAAATGGATACGAATTGAGGGTATGAGTCATAAGGCATGGGTACGAGTCATATAGGTGACTTTTTAGGTGGATAGTATTTGATCCTTATGGTGTTACATTCTTCCAGGGTTATAGATCATGGGTATGTATCATATGCAAAGGTTACAGCTTGGTTGGATGAGCCGTATACTGGACAGTATGTGATCCATGGTTGAGGCTTAGTTATGATTGGGTGGGTATCAACCGTAAGCTAGGTTATGACTCATAAGAAGGTCATTCGTAAACCTATGTCGGGCTTTTATGGGATTTAAGTGGGGGTATTCTAGACATTTTTTTACTTACCCTAATAAGGACCCATAACTTCTAATACAGTTAGGAGGTTATTTTCCATATTATATTATATTTAAACACTTAGAATCACTTCCTAATTATATCATAATTCTCTCAAGAGCTTTTGGAGCAAAGATCTAGGGTTTCAACTAAGGAATTTCTTTGGGGCTTATCTTGTGAATTCTTCCATCAATCTTCTTGATTTAAGGAATGATTCTCTTCCGTACTTGTGATTACAATTAAAGGCATGGTTATATGGTTGATTTCATGGTTTTACTATTGCATGGTTTTGGTTTTCAACTATTGATTTGGGGGTTCTGATGTTAAAGGCTTGGATATGATTTCTTATGGTTTTAATTATGCTTTTTATGCATTAATGGTAGTTTTGGATAATGGAATTGCATGGTAATGGTTTAATGGTAATGAAATTTGGTTTTGGTATTGTTATGCCCCTAAGATGTTTGATTTAATGCTTATAAAGATATGTTCATTAGATTGTCTTATTTTAAATGGAACTCTTACATGTTTTTAGCTTATGCATGAAACTATAAATTATTTAAATGATTTACAAAGGTTAAAGGCTAATTTCTTATGCTCGTGGAGAATATGGTAGTCTCCTAAGAGGTTGATATGGTAAATGAATAGGGCACCAAGAGTTCCCTTAATCTAAATGTTTTGGCTATGGATAATGCTTGCAAGTATGGTGGTATGATAGTACCTCTGGTTTATTAAAATAACCTTATTTAATAAATGGATAATCGGACTGGTTGTTAATGGTTTTATTTTGGGCACTAATGGCAAAAACTGTAATCTAAGTCATGGAAGGTGGCGATCTCGAGGGGATCTGAATTAAAAACTCATATTTGCCAATATAAGGGGTCTTTGATGTCTATGTGTGAGTGTCAAATTTATATAGAGGGATGTACTACTCATCCTAAATTTAATGCCTGGTCGTGCGGCTACATGTACTGGGATCCTTTCAACATGGGGAGCCCTTATGACCCGTGGGTGGTAGGACGGCTAGACTACATGACCCAGGTAGAGTTTTTAAATAACATGATAAACTCAGTCCCTTTTCCCATCATTTGGATGGTTTTCACTTAGTTTTGATAACTGACATTACTTTATCCTTATCCCGAGTTTCATGATAGTGTTCACCCACTAACCTATCTACTAGCGGTTGTATACTCATGCTATGCAGGAATCGGACGTTCAAATCCTCCTTCATAGTACTTAATTCAGGGATAGATCATTGAAGTAGTGAGCTTTCATTCTTTTGAAAGGCATTATTTTATGTTGGACATTATAATACCCCATACTTTTCCTAGCTAATTTTATCTCAAGAATGTCTAGTATTAGCTTTTAAATTGAATGACAGTTATTCTATGAGGAATTTTCAAGATTTTCACCTTTTATCATGTGGGAAATTCAATAAGCTTTCCATCGATATAAGATTTGCCTAAATCTGATAACTAGGTCAGAAGTTATGACTATTTCAAGTTCCCGTCATAAAACAACATCATATTAGTCAGTGGCACACCGCGCCACAAGAGAAAATGGCATTTGGCAAATTCCAGTAGGGGTCCGCGAATATGACGCGTCACACTAGGGCCCAAATTTAAAATTGTCCTTTTCTAATGTCTTAACATGATTTCCTCTGCATTGTGCCAAAGTTCCAGGTCGCATAAGAATGGGCAACACGATGGCTCCATGTCGCGCCATCCCTCAATTTCCCAATTATCAAAATCCAATGACACAGCGCGATAGCTCCACGTCGTGCCAGGGGTTCGGTTTAGGAAAATTTTACTGAAATTAAATTGATGCGTTCAGGGTTAAAAGGGTCAACTTCCCACCCCTATTTAAGACCTTTAACACGTGATTCATCCACTTTTCACCCAAAATACACTTTCTTCTCTCAAAAACCTCTCAAGAACAACCTAGGGCTTTTAATAGAAGATTCAAAATCAAGAATTTCCTCCATCAATCTTCACAAAATTACGAACTAAAGTATGCGTAGTGTTTATTCGTGGACTTCTTTCATCCATGAAACCCAATAATCTCTTTTCTAAGTTTAAGTTTATGGATTTCTTTATGAATTTCATGTTGGGTTTGTTTTGTTTATGTTGAGAATGATTAATTGAATTCAAATCCATGTTGGTGATCAATTTTATGTGGAATTAATTTATATAAATGTATATTCATATGAACCCATGAATAAACTCTAGATGATGAAATTAAAGATGAATCATGATGATTAATTATTGTATACTGTTGTCTACATGTATTATGCCTACTATGTGTTTGATTAAATGCCTAGATGAAGGAACAATGCCCAACTAGAATGATATCATCAAATCCCCATGTATGTGCAAGTTATGCCTATCATATCTTTTGATGGAATGCTTCTATAAATGTCTTATGGATTATGATGTTAGTTATGTATTCAAGTAAGTTATGCTTGGTCAGTTTTTCCTTGAATCGAGTTCTGGGAGTACTTGTACCTGAAATATTAGCTGTGTGCCTAGAGCCATGTCATGTTTCCACGATACTCTCAGTCAAGCTATGAATCCTTATGACTCAGGAAATATTCATGGTCTCATAAACTAAGTCAGTTGTCAGATATTAGTAATATTCCATCAGTCAACATAAATTCAGTAACTCAATCCATGTTCAGTGCAGTAAATTATGTTTAGTGTCTATTCAGATAAGAGTAGAAATTACCACCGAGTAAACTCAAGGATGGGAACTCACCTGTTATGTGAGGGTGTGATTCTTAGAATTAATCCTTGTATTCCAAAACTATGTAGCCAGTATAGGTTGAGGCATCATAGCCTGCTATATAAGGGTTCCCACCATTCTCACTAGAATTACCTGTTATATTAGGGTCACTCACATACTGTCCTTACCAGTGGTGCAGTATTGATGCCCTTCCAATCAGGGCATAGATTGAACTCTAATTTAGCTATAATGCATCATTCGGGGCATGTCAGTCAGATGACTACCTCCCACAATCTCAGTATCAATCTCAATAAAAAAAATTAAATAGTTTTTTAGAATGTAGGACTGTCAGATACAGTCAACTCAGATACAGTACGAAACTCAAATAGTTCCATTAGATTCAGGACTGTCAGATATAGTCACTCATGTTATCAGTCATATTTAGATTCAGTAATCATATTGTCACAGTATTAGTGTCAGTTGTTATGTCTCATATATGTATTCTCATGCTCATGATAGTTAGTCAGTTATTATTATTGTTCATGCATATGAACCCCATGCATTCAGCCTACCTCATATGTATACTCAGTACATTCTATTGTACTGACGCATTTGCGCTATGGTGCTTTCTTTTTATGTTACACCATAGGTTTAGAGACACGAGCTCTAGATTAGCAGTAGATTCCAGTTTCAGTAGTTAGAGTTAGCAGTGAGTCCTCATCTTTCAAGGACATGATCATCATTTTATTATCTCAGTAATTATTTTATTAGTTGGAGTTAGTTGGGGACATGTCCCATCAACTTCTTACTCAGATAGGTCAGTTATTTAGAGGCTTTCTAGACTATTATGTTTTAGACTTCTGTATTTTTAGTTTTGTTTTGGGTATTTTATTACCCTACACAAATGTTATATCATTTAGATTATGTTTAGTATTGAACCTTATGGCCTTTCAGTGCATGTTTTTGCATTATTATGGCATATTATGCAGTGTACATGTACAAATATCAGTCATGGGTTAGATTATGGTCCTTCAGGGTCATGAGCATCGTGTAGCATTCCAAGTACCAAATTTGGGGCATTGCAGACATTCTTAGACATTTTACTTTCTTTTCAAATATTGGTTTTGTCCATGCTTGGGGGCATTTCCCAATTGAATATTTGTATTCTTTTGGATAGAGGCTTGTGGTACTTCTGGGGGTTAGAATAGGTGGAATTGGTATTAGTGTTGGCCTTGGCATCGAGTTGGATGTTGAGGCTTACATCCTTGGATGATATTGTCTATTGTTCCATCATATTACATTTTAGGTTTGATTATCATATTATGTTTTGATATTCTTTTTGGTTTTGGTATGGTATGGATGGTTGGTTTGGTATGGTTAGAATTGGTTGGGTCGGTCACGGTCATGATCCTATCCCAAAGTCTTGATATGAACAATAATGCTATCATGTTATATGTTTGAAATTCAGTTCATCTGAGGCTGTGAAAGGTGGTTGGGTTAGGTTAAGAGGGTGATCCCCGGTCCTGGTTGGACTTAGGATGCCCATTATGACAAGGCCTCAGTTTAGGCTACGCTAAGATGGTATTATAGCCTAGGTTTATGGTCAATTGAGAGTCCACAAATCCATGTTGAGTAGAGTCTTTTTTGGGGGGTGTAGCGCGCCACACTCATAAGGGAGAGGTTGCAAGACATCTAGGAATGTTTCATTTTCTTTGTATTTTTTCTTCAAGCTTGACTTCTCAGTCCTAGAATCATCTCTAATCCTTGTTTGTTCTTCTTTTAGATCATGCCTCCTAGATCTGAAACACAAAAAAATTCTTCCATCCTATCCAGGGATAATGCTAAAGGGGTACCTCCTATATCTGGAGTACATCTTCGATCTCATGGTCCTACCCCTGATTATACCAGAGTTTCTCCTATTTCTCCTACTGCTCCTCAGGTCCCTCAGGGTAATATGATGAATGTAGAGTTTCATTAGTCTATGTATGATATTGCCTAACTAATTATTGCTTAGGATGAGTGGGGTACAACTAGTGTTATATATGTTGAGGCCGCTAGGCTTAGATAGTTTATAAAAATGGGTCCTGTGAATTTTATAAGAGTGAAGGTAGAGGAAGACCCATACAGATTTCATGATGAGATCAAAAATATCATTTAGGTATGAGGGCTACTGATGTGGAAGGAGTAAACTTTGAAGCTTATCATCTCAAAGAGGTTGCTTATCAATGGTATGAGGACTGTGATAGAGATAAGGGTGATACAGAAGAGGATGGTTTATGGGAGGCCTTTTTTGATTCCTTCATGGATAGGATCTTTTTTCAAGAGTTGAGGAAAGTTAAGATAGAGGAGTTTATGAACCTCATGCAAGGGAGAATGTCTGTGAAGGTGTATACTTTGAAGTTCCATCAGTTATCGAGGTATGCTCTTGATTTAGTGGCTGATATGAGTTCGAGAATAAGGAAGTTCACTTCTAGGCTGAACAAAAATCTGATTCTAGAGAGCAAGACTGTTTTGCTCATGAGGGATATGGACGTTGAGGCTTACTATTTATATGCAACAGGTTGAGGATGAGAAAAAAAGAAAGACAGAATATAGAGATAGGCAGGGTAAGTAGGGTAAGTTTTTTTATCAGGGAGGTGCCAAGTATCAAGGTGGTAGAGAGGGTAGGAAATAGCAGAAAAAAACTAGGGGAGTTCTAGTTCCTTCTCTACAGCTAGTGCTTCTTACCCCCAGTAGTCGGCTGATGGGTGTCATTATGGTGGTGAAAATTCTTAAGTGCAGGGAACCCAGTCTCAGGTAAGCGGAGGTCAATCTATTTCTTTGTGTCCTCCTTGTCGATTTTATGGTCATCCTCATTGGAGATTCTACGAGGAAGGTAGGGATAAGTGCTTCAAGTGAGGCTAAGTAGGCCATCAGCTCAAGGATTGTCTGTCTAACAAGGTTGCTATAGAGGCAAATAAGATTCTGGTTGCTTCATCTTCTATTCCTACACCCGGTGGTATGGCATCTACTTCTATTACTGCTCTTAGTTTCAGTGTTAACCAGAACAGGTTGTATGCTTTGGTGTTCTGTCAGGAATCTGAGGCGTCACCTGATGTTGTTACGGGTATGTTAGAACTTTTCTCTCATAACGTGTATTGTTTGATTAATCAAAGTTCTACCCTTTCCTATGTGACTCCTTATGTAGCTATGTCTTTGGGTTTTGATCTAGAGATTCTTTTGAATCAGTTTTTTATTTCTACCCTGATTGGAGATCCAGTCATTGCTAAATAGATCTATAAAGGGTGAGTGGCATCTATGAGTGGTAGGCAGACTTTGGTAGATTTGTTTGAGTTGGGTGTGGTAGATTATGATGTAATCTTAGGCATGGATTTTTTGCATTCTTGTTATGCAAATTTTGATTGTCGAACTCGTAGGGTAATCTTTAGGTTCCCTGGTGAGCCAAAAATAAAATGGGAAGGTTGTTCCTTAACGCCTAGGGGGAAGTTTATATCTTATCATAGAGCTAGGAGGTTAATCTCAAAGGGTTTTCCTTATCACTTGGTCCAGGTTAAAAATTCTAATTTGGAAGGTTCTTCTTTGTCTTCGGTCTCTGTGGTTAATGAGTTTCTAGAGGTCTTTTTGGATGATCTTCCAGGTGCTCCTCCCAATTTTTGTTCCTCCATACATGCATCGACTACTGGTAGTTGAATAAGCTAACTGTCAAGAACAAATATCCTTTCCCTCAGATAAATAATCTATTTGACCAGTTGCAAGGTGTGACATTCTTCTCTAAGATAGACCTTATGTCTAGGTATCATCAGTTGAAGATTAAGGAGGTGGATATCCCTAAGATGACTTTTTTTTTACTCAGTATGGGCATTATGAGTTTTTGGTGATGTCATTTGGATTGACAAATGCCCCGACAACATTTATGGATCTGATGAACAGGGTGTTTTGGTAGTATTTATATCTCTTTATCATTGTATTTATTAATGATATTCTGGTGTATTGAAAGAGTTAGGTGGATTATGCTAATTATCTCCATGTGGTGTTGCATACCTTAAGGGAACATTGGTTGTTTTCTAAGTTCTCAAAGTGTGAGCTTTGGTTGAATGCTGTGACTTTCTTGGGTCATATAATTTCTTGTAAAGGAATCATGGGGGATCTGCAGAAGGTGGTTGTGGTAAACAAGTGTCCTAGACCTACGACTCCATTTGATATTCGGAGCTTCTTGGGTTTAGCCGAGTATTATAAGCAGTTTTTGGAGATTTTCTCATCAATAGCTGCTCCTTTGACTAAGTTGGCTCAGAAGAAGGTTAAGTTTTCTTGGTCAGATGCATGTGAGGGAAGTTTTGATAAGTTGAAGGATAAGTTAACTTTAGCTCCAATTCTAACTTTGCCTAAATGAAATGATGGGTTTGTGGTTTATTGTGATGTATCTTAGGTTAGTTTTGGTTACATGTTAATACAGGATGGGTAGGTGATAGCCTATGCTTCCAGGTAGTTAAAGGTGCATGAGCGGAACTATCCTACTCATGATTTGGAACTATTGGCTGTTGTGTTTGCTTTGAAGATATGGCAGCATTATTTGTATGGGATCCACGTGGATATCTTTCCTGATCATAAGAGTTTGCAGCATGTATTCTCATAGAAGAGCTTAATCATAGAAAGAGCAGATGGTTTGATCTTCTTAAGAACTATGATATGAGTCTTCACTGCCACCCAGTTAAAGTTAATGTGGTTGATGATGCTCTTAGCAGGTTATCCATGGGTAGTTTGGCTCATTTAGACGAAGGAAAGAGAGAATTGGTGAAGGATATTCACCGTTTGGTGAATCTTGAGGTTCGTCTCTTGGACTCCAACGATGGTGGTGTAATGGTGCAAGAAGAGGTTAGATTATCTTTTGATGCAGAAATTAAGAAGAAGCAAGTTTTGGATTCTTCCTTGATAAAAATCAAGGGTAGTGTTGGTGGGCAAAAGGTGGTGGATTTTCAAATTAGCAGCGATGGTACTTTGTAGTACCAAGGAAGGTTATGTGTTCCTGATATAGATGATTTGTGGCAAAGGATCTTAGCTGAGGTGCACGAGTCGCGCTATCTTATGCATCCTAGTTTTACTAAAATATACCAATATCTCAAGAAGATCTATTAGTGAAGTGGCATGAAGTGGGGCGTGGTTTATTTTGCGTCCAAGTGTATGGTGTATCAACAAGTTAAGGTTAAGCACATGAGACCTGGTGGTTTGTATCAAGAAATTAAGTTGCCTAAATAGAAGTGGGAGGAGATCAATATGGATTTCATTACCGGTCTTCCTCAATCTTGGAACCAATTTGATTTAATTTGGGTCATCGTGGATAGGATGACAAAGTCTGCGTATTTCTTGCTTGTGCGGAGTAGTTTTTTGGCGGAGGATTATGCAAAGCTTTATCTTCAAGAGATTGTAAAACTGTAAGGGGTGTCTGTTTCAATTATTTTTATCGCAGTACGTTTTTTATGTCTTACTTCTGGCAATCTTTCTATAAAAGGTTAGGGACTAAGGTGAGTCTGAGAACGTCTTTCCACCTACAGTCGGAAGGATAGGCGGAAAGAACTATTTAGACATTGAAAGATATGCTTTGACCTGTGTGCTTGATTACGATGGCAGTTAGGTGGAGCATCTACCTTTGGTAGAGTTTTCTTACAATAATAACTATCATAAGAGTATTGGTATGGATCCTTTTAAGGCATTGTATGGTAGGAGGTGTAGATCTCCTATTCGTTGGTTTGAGCTTGGCGAGGCTGATTTGGTTGGTCTGAATTTGGTTCATCAAGAAATGAAAAAGGTGAAGATGATTCGGGATAGGATCAAGGTTGCCCGGAATCGTTAAAAGTCCTATACAGATGTTAGGCATAGAGACTTGGAGTTTGTAGTTTGGGATAAGGTTTTCCTTAACGTGTTTCCTATGAAGGGAGTAACGTGGTTTGAAAAAAAAAGAAAATCTCAATCCTCGGTACATTTGTCCTTATGAGATTTTGTTGAGAGTGGGCAATATAACTTATGAGTTGGATTTTCCTATGAGTTTGGGTTTGGTTCATTTGGTATTTCATATTTCTATGTTGAGGAAGTATGTTGGTGATCCGTCTTGATTGTTCCTTTTAAGGGGTTGGATATCTTAGATTCTCTGTCTTATGAAGAGGTCCCCATTGAGATATTACATAGGCAAGTTTGTCAATTGCAGACCAAGGATATAGCTTTGGTTAAGGTTCTATAAAGGAACCACAAGGTGAAAGAGGCTATGTGGGAAGCGAAAGAGGACATGAAGTCCAAGTATCCGCTCTTGTTTTCTGCTCCTGGTATTAGTGCGGAAGGTATATGTTCTTGAATGCATCTTTATTTGCTGAGTTTGTTAAAGAAAGAGTTGTATCTCTCGTATCCTTATTTTCTGTCTTTGTAAAGGTAAGAGTAGAGACATCAAATATAGGATTGATATTTTAAAATGCAAATGACTCTGAGAGTGGTTACCACTACCTTATTCATCATTTGAGGACGAATGTTCCTAGTGGTGAAGACTAAAGCATCCTAGGTTTGAACCCTTTGAAAATTTCCTGAAATCTTATTCTTCGGACCCATTATGACTCATGTTACGAGCCGTAAGCTGGGGTACGGGTGGTGAAGTCTTGTCGTAAGCTAACCATTGTTAGTTGGTGGGAGGGTTTTTGACACTAGAATGGAAACGACTTGAGGGTATGAGTCATAAGGCATGGGTACGAGTCATATAGGTGACTCGTAAGGTGGACGGTGTTTGATCCTCCTAGTGTTACATTCTGCCAGGGATACTGATCATAGGTATAAATTGTATGCTGAGGTTACGTCTTGGTTGGTTGAGTCGTTTACTTGACAGTGTTTGATCCATGGTTGAGGTTTGGTTAAGATTGGGTGGGTATCAACCATAAGCTAAGTTACGACACATAAGAAGGTCTGTCATAACCCTGTATCAGGTTTTTTTGGATTTTAAGTGGGGGTATTCTAGACATTTTCCTACTTACCCTAATAAGTATCCACGACTTCTAATACACTTAGGAGGAATACCCTATTCGGTTATTCTTAAACACTTAGAATCTCTTTATAAACATATCAAAATTCTCTCAAGATCTTTTAGGGAAAAGGGCTAGGGTTTCAACTACAGGATATTTTTGGGGCTTGTCTTGGTGAATTATTCCTTGAATCTTCTTGTTTTAAGGAATGATTCTCTTCCCTACTTATGATTTCAATTAAACGCGTGGTTATATGGTTGATTTCATGGTTTTACTATTGCATGGTTTTGGTTTTCAACTATTGATTTGGGGGTTTTGATGTTAATGGCTTGGTTATGATTTCTTATGGTTTAAATTATGCTTTTGATGCATTAATGGTGGTTTTGGATAATGTAATTGCATAGTAATGGTTTAATGATAACGGAATTTGGTTTTGGTTATGTCATGCTCCCAAGGTGTTTTATTAAATTCTTATAAAGATATGTTCATTGCATTGGCTTATTTTAAATGGAACTCTTGCTTTTTTTTTTTCCAGCTTATACATGAAAATATAAATTGTTTAAATGATTTACAAGGGTTAAAGGCTGATTGGTTATTCTTGTGGGGAAGATGGTAGTCTCCCAAGATGTTGATATGGTAAATGGATAGGGCATCCAGAGTCCCCTTAACGTAAATGGTTTGACTATGGACAATGCTTGCAAGTATGGTGGTATGACAATACCACTGGTTTATTAAAATAGCCTTGGTTAATAAATGGATAACCGGATTGGTTGTTAATGGCTTTAATTTAGGCACTAATGGCGTGAAGTGTAAGTTAAGCTATGGAAGGTGGTGATCCCGGGGAGATCAAAATCAGAAACTTATATTTTTCCAATATCAGGGGCTTGGATGGCCATATGTGAGTGTCACATTTATATTGGAGGGATTTACTGGTCATCCCACGGTTATTTCCTGTTCATGCAGCTACACGCACTGAGACACTTTCAGTAGGGGGAACCCATATCGCCCGTGGGTGTTAGGACAACTAAGCTACATGACCCAAGTAAAGGTTTTAAATGACATGATAAACCCGATCCCTTTTCCTAGTACTTATGTATATGTATGGTTGTTTGCATTTGATGGTTTTCACTTGGTTTTGATAACTAGCATTACTTTATCCTTATCCCGAGCTTCATGCTAGTGTTCACCCACTAACCATTCTACTAGAGGCTATATACCCACGCTATGTAGGAACAGGATGTTCGACTACTCCTTCACAGTACTTGATTTGGGGACAACTTATTGGACTGAAGTGGTGAGCTTCCATCCTTTTGGAAGGCATTATTTCATGTTGGAAATTCTTAGACATTTTACTTTTTTTTTCTCATATTGGTTTTGGCCATGGTTGGGGGCATGCCCCAACGGAATATTTGTATTCTCATGGATAGCGGCTTTGTGGTACTTCTAGGGGTTGGAATGGGCTGGATCGGTATTGGTGTTTGCCTTTTCATCCAGATGGATGTTGGGGATTTTATCCTTGGATGATATTGTTGGTTGTTCCATCGTATTACATTTTGGGTTTGATTATCATATTATGTTTTGATATTCGTTTTGGTTTTGGTATGGTATGGATGGTTGGTTTGGTACTGTTAGACTCGGTTGGGTCGGTCACGGTCGTGATCCTATCCCAAAGTCTTGATGTGAACAATAACACTATCTTGTTATATGTTCAAAATTCAGCTCAT
Source organism: Capsicum annuum (assembly GCF_002878395.1). Lineage (NCBI taxonomy): Eukaryota > Viridiplantae > Streptophyta > Magnoliopsida > Solanales > Solanaceae > Capsicum > Capsicum annuum. The sequence goes on along the minus strand of NC_061120.1, from coordinate 173,528,048 downwards.
TTGAGCCTATGTAAGGTGTTTGGGTTGGGTTAAGGGGGCGGTCCCGGTCCTGGTTGGACTTGGGATGACCATTACGAGAAAGCCCTGGTTTGGGCTGCATCACAAAAACTCATAGTGACCATACCGAGTTCGAAAAACAGTTTTAGGAATATTATCCCCCTTAATTTTCAATTGATGGTAGCCCGAACAAAGTTCAATCTTAGAGAAACACCTTGCACCCTAAAGCTGATCAGAAAGATCATCAAACCTAGGAAAAGGATACTTATTCTTCACCATCACCTTGTTCAACTATTGATATTTTATACACATCCAAAGGGACCCATCTTTCTTTCGCATGAAAAGTATAGGAGCACCCCATGGGGAGATACTAGGTCAAATAAAGCCCTTATCAAGAAGGTCTTTCAATTGATCCTTAAGTTCCTTTTGTTCTTCTAGAGACAATCTATAAGGAGGAATGAAAATAGGATAGGTATCCAGTGGAAGATCAATCTCAAAATCTATTTCTCTATTGGGAGGAATTCCAGGAAGATCATCGGGGCTTTAGGAAATTCATTAACCATAGGGACAGATTGCAAAGGACTTTCAGACCCAGAATCCGTAACCCAAGCTAGATGATACAAACACCCTTTTAAATCAATTTATAAGCTCTAAGATAGGAAATAAACTTCCCTTTAGGCACTAAGGAACTTCCCTCCTATTCAATCACTAGTTTATTAGGGAATTGAAAACTGACCTTACAGGTCCTACAATCCAGAGAAGCACAGCACGAATGAAGCCAATACATCCGCAAGATAACATCGAAATCCACCATATCCAACTCTATCAAATCCACCAATGTCTCTCTATGAAAGACAAACACCACATAACTACTACAGATTTTTCTAGCAATAATAGACTCACCCACCGGAGTAGACATAAAGAAAGGGTCAAAAATATTTTTAGGACCAAAACTAAAATGCACAGCCACATATGGGGTCATATAAGAAAGGGTAGAATCCAGATCAAGAAAATAATAAATGTCATGAGATAAAAGCTATAACTTAGTAGTGACAACATCAGGGGATGCCTTAGATTCTTGACGAGTAGCAATGCATAGAGATGATTCTTGCCAATGCCGGTACTAAAAGTGGCGCCCTTAGGTGTTGGAACTAAAGAAGTGGCGACCAAAACCTTATTACTGCGCCACTTAGGTGTTTGAACTAAAGAAGTGGCGACCAAAACCTTATTATTGTTCAACATTGCATCCTTACTCTCTAATACCAAGTCACTGGACAAACAAGAAACAAACTTCCTCATTTTGAATCTCATAGTAGACACAAACTCTAGAACATAACGAGACAACTGCTAAAATTTAAATGCATATCACACTCATCTTACCTTGCTTCAGATTCACAAATTCCTCTGCCTTAGCTTCCTTCAGCACCTGAGGAAAGAAGTGATCAAGAAAAGCACCAGAAAACTCATCCCACACTATCGACTCAACATAATCACATTTTAGTTGTTCCCACTCCTCATACCACTTATAAGCTTTGTCTTTCAACTGATATGCAACAAACTCTACTCCAAATAAATAACAGGCATCACTATAAAAATCTTCTCTATATCATCCACAAACCTTTGAGGATCCTTCTCAACCTTATAGCCTATAAAGGTTGGGGGATTCAACCTCATAAACTTGACAAGTCGGGTGGCCTCAGAAGAAGGAGCAACAGAACCAACATACTCTGACTGGCGAGACTAAGAGGCCACCAACTAAGCAATCATATAAATGAAGTATCAGAACTGTGCATTAGAGATATCTCCCTGTGGTGGATGATCATGAGTATCACTTATTGGGGAAGCCCGATAAGGACTAGTAGGGATCGGTGGAACCTCACATGGAGTAGTACAATTAGGAGCAGGGACCCTAGTTCAAGTTTACACTCCATAAGCATTCCCTCCATATTTTACTTAGGTAGGACAGAGAGTCCAGTAGAGTTTATACAAACATAAGATCTTAGGGGAGCAATGATCTGAAACCGGAGTAATATAGGAATTAGAGAAGTTTATGGTGCTAGACTCTATATCCCAAAATAGAATACAATAAAGGGAAATATTCCTAATTTCCTTGTAGCCTCCCAGTTATAAGTGTGGCATGCTATACACACATAAAAAGGAACTCTACTTGACATAACTTTGTGGACACCCAAAGACCTTGAACCGTTCTATAATACCAAGCTTATCACAATGAAAACCAGGGTTTAGCCGTGATGGGTATCTCAAGTTTGCCATGGATCAGAAACCAACCCCTTATCCTAACCTCAAGAGCATAATAATAATAATAATAATAATAATAATAATAATAATAATAATAATAATAATAAAGCAGAAGCAAACAAAACCAATGAAAGATATATATATATATATATATAAAACCACGAGGGAGAATACGAGTCAAACATAATGACTAAATAACCCCACACTTGTCCACTAGGCCTCTAAAAACATAATATCAGGATATACCCTCGACCCTGACAATAGAACTCTTTAATTTCCAAAATCTTAAAAAAAAACAAATGAAATGGTAAATATTTCCGAATGATGGAGGCTCACCAATTCACAATGACTCAACCAATATCCATACCACCTAACTCTACACAGGAGAAATAAAGAAACCCTAGACTCAACTAATATCCATACCAACCAACACTGCATAGGAGAAATAAAGAAACCCTAGGACCCTACATCATGAAATAATGCAATATCCAGGAAAGATCAACGGGATAAGCACTGGAATGTAACTCAGATAAAGTGATAAATTAAATGCCATATCTAATTCTGCCAAAAACCATATGCCCACATTCATAAGTACTTATGTAATATGATGGGATAGGGTAAATGGTCATGAACATGAGATTTTAAAAGTATTAGCCTGGACGGTGTATCTTTATCCATCCTAAGGGAACCCCATAGGGTATATGGGTTTTGATCCCTGTTGAAAGGGCCCCAGTGCATGTTAGCTGCACAAATCGAGGAAATTCGAAAGAAGACCAGAGACACCAGGTATCCAACCATCCAAAAATTTATAAATGTGAACCAAGCACACTGTCATATAGACCCCCACGCCGGCAAATATGGTTTCCAATATTGGTCCTCCCAAGATCTCCACCTTTACGGCGAGCTACAAAATCCCCTTTAAGCCCAAATTAAAATATTTTCACATAATCCGTACCATAAAAGCAGGAGTCATTTATGAAGGAATTTACCATTTGGCATTGTCATACCAATTATGCTTGCAAGATTATCCAATCATGCCATTTCAATCCAACTAACCAATTTGACTCCCAAGTTTCATTTTATTTAACCCAAAACCATGGATACCAAGGCCTTTCAAATTATTTTATCCATTTAGCCTTAAGAGAAATACAATAGTTTTAAAAGTGAGTTAAACCATGCAAATTACACATTTAAAACTAAAGTTCATAAAGGTGGGTTGAGGTTATTACAATTATTAAGCAAAATTCCAACCAACTAGGGAAACCCATGTTCCCTATTCCTAATTCCCACAAAAGTGCTCTCATTCCATCCAAAAAACCATTTATCAAGCATGAGTGACATATTTAAAGTATAGGAAAACAATTCTGATATTATATAACCAAAACCCTCAACCCAATTTCCAACCCATAATTATATAACACAATCAATAATTAAAACATATGCCGTTGTAACAAAAAATCAAGTTGGGGATGAGAGACATGCCTGAAACACACAAGAATAGGTAGAAAATCCAAAGTTGAGAGCTTAAAGATTGAATTCCTTGAAAACCCTAGTTTTCTCTTACTTTAGGGAGTTTAAGATGATGAGAGTAGTGTTTGATTTTATTAAATGATGTTTTTAGGGCCTCTTTGATATTTTAAGGTCATGGGTAAAGTCTAAACAAAGGAAAAGACCAAATTACCCTTAATTAAAAATGTCCAGGAGAAATGGCTCCCAATCATTACGAGTTGGGTAACGACTCATGAGGACAGGCCATGATTCGTTGCCTGGACTCATGGCCTGAGCAAAAACTTTGGATATTCAAAATGTTATGTTTACGAGTCCTTCACCATGAATCATGACTCATGACCACGACAAGGAACTAGGGCAACCTTACTGCTTAGTCAACGAATGATATTGTACGACTCATGGTGAATGGTAATGACTCATCACCTAAGTCGTTGCCTGACAGTTTTTAATTTAACTCGAGAAATTTTAGAGTTCGAAACCTAGGGTATTACAAACTAAAAGTAAAAACATACTGAAACAACAGAGAGCTGGAGATATCTACACAGTATATCAAACTCGGCCTCACAATTAACCTCCTTAATGGGGCATTGTCTCAACTGGACCTTCACTTAATCAATATACTTTGATCTTATCTTCCTAGTCTAGTTGTCCACGATAGCAATGGTGTAATACCCCAAACTTTATTTAAGTATAATTTAGTCTCCAAAAGATTTAGGGATGACTTCCTAAGTGAATAATGATTAAATATGATTGAATTTCTCAATTTAGACTTTTTATAATGTGGGAAATTGAAGTATCTTTCCAACGATACCAATTTTGCCTAAATCCGATATCAGACTAAAAAGTTATGGCCAATTTAAAGTGAGTTGTCTGGGCTGCTAAAGTGCGACAGAAAAGACGACGAACCATCGCGCCTGCAACGGACCATTGCCCAAGCCGTCGCAACTGAGGCAGTAAGCCCATCTTCTGGCCAAAGTGTGATGGACATGTCGACGAACAGTCGAGCTAGCAACGAACCATCGCACAAGACATCACAATCGAGGCAGTGAACCTGTGTTCTGCCAAGGTGCAACGGGCAGGCTAACGGACCATCGTGCCAGTGATGCACAATCGCCAAAGCAGTTGTAGATCCCGTTCAGCAATTTAAAGCCAATTTTAAAGGGGTTTTTGGGTCTTTTTCACCCTTTTTTAACACGTATTTATATCAGACTAGAGATCACAACTCCTCATTCATCTATAACATCAAAATTAGGGTTTCTTTCAAGATCAATCCCCAAGAACAAGATTCACACCCTTCTTCAAGAAAACTCAAGAATCAAAACGTCACCATTCAAGAACAACTCAAGAATCAAAACGTCACAATTCAACAACCTTTGAGAAAAGTTATTCTCTTTCAATATTTAAGAGTTTGAGGTATGTTAGATGTTGATTCTTGGGTCCCTTCCACCCAAGATGTTCAAGAATCCTTTTTCAAACTATAAAGATTGTATATTTTGGAGTTTTCATGATTTATGTGAGTTGAAGTTCATGTTCATGTTATTGTTGAGTTTTGATTCATGTTCTAAATTATAAGTTTCATGATTTAGTCCTAGTAAGTGATATTTGCATAATATTTATGATAAACCCTTCAAGTTGCATGTTGATTGATGTAACCATGTTAATTAGATGTAGAAATTATTGTATAACCAAAGCATGCTTCCCATATGTTTGATAAAATGCCTAAGTGAATGAGATGGAGTCTTTATAGCATATTGACAAGAAATCCCCAATTATGTATAAGTTAATGCATGCCAAGTGTTTGTTGAAACGCTTTAGTGGATGAATTATGATATGTTAACATGAATTCCTATTCATGTGCAAGTTTATGACCTTCAAGTGCTTGATGAGATGCCTCATTGATTGTATTGTGAGCTGTTAACCATTGTCAAGTATTCAAGGATTCTCATGTCTTATTTATTTCATGCTATCAAATCCTGGGGTAATTTAATACCTGATAATTTAGTTGTGTGCCTAGAGCCAGTGTCAGTTATAGTACTCTTAGTCATGTCATGATCAGTAGTATTCTTAGCCATTTACAGAATTCAGTAGAACTCAGTCAGTTACATGACTTAGTTCAGTAAGCTCAGCATCATTCCAAGTCTAGTTAAGTATTCAATTCAAAACTCAATAACATTCAGTCAGTTAACAGAATTCAGCAGTATTCTATTAGTCAATGGAACTCAATAAATTCAGTTCAGCTTAGTTAATCAATATGATCAATAATAGATTCATTTTAGTCCAGTACAGTCTAAGAATTAGTTCAGAGTATATTCAGTTGGGAGTAGGATTTAGCACCGAGCAAGGAGAGGGATGATGGCTTCCCCATCAGATACGCAGAGTCATTAGTAGCAGTCCCTATACTCCAGAACTGCATAGCCAACGCAGGATGAGGATTCACCCATTAAACTAATGCTTGGCTACCACCCAGGAGTCACCTATTAGATTAGGCTTGACTTCCTATTTAGGGTCACCCGTTAGACAGGCTTGACCATAGAAGTGTCTTTACTCATGGCACGGTACTGATACCCTTCTAGCTGGGGTTACAGGTTAGCCACTACAAGTTCAGATTTTGGGCATGTCGGTTAGTTGACTACTTCCCACAGTCTCAGTGTCTAATTCAATCTCAATAATAGAACTCCGTTCAACTATACAGAAATCAACACTGTCAGATACAGTCAATCAACTTAGTAAAGAACTTAGATAGTTCCAGAGATTCAAAGATCACCCGTTAGATATGCTTGATCTCATTTTCAGTAAATCATATTCATTATTGATAGATTTAGAGATCACCCGCTAGATAGGTCTGGTCTCAGATACAGTTAATCATTATCATTATTAGTAGATTTAGAGATCACCCACTAGATAGGCCTGATCTCAGATACAGTTAATCATTATCATTATCAGTAGATTCAGAGATCACCCATTAGATAGGCTTGGTCTCAGATTTAATCAATTCTTGTTCATTTCCAAGAGAATAGAGATCACCTGCTAGATAGGCTTGATCTCAGATTCAGTCAATAAGTACCATTATCAGTAAATTCAAGGATCACCCGCTAGATACGCCTGATCTCAGATTTCAGTATTTGTAGACTTAGTTATTAGAATTCAGTATCAGTAAAATCAGATATTAGTTATTAGTAGACCCAGTTATTCAGTATCTCAGTATTAGTAAACTTAGTAATTAGTGTTACTACGATTTCAGTTATAGTTTATGCATTCATGCATGTATCGTCATTCAGCATACTCGTGTATTCAGTCAGTATTGTTCATACATACAAACCCTTGCATTTAGCCTTACCTCATCTAGCGTACCAGTACATTCTTATGTACTGACATATACTTTTCTCTTGTGCTATGGTTTCTAATACCATAGGTTCAGAAGTACGAGCTCCAGAGTACCCTTAGCAATTCAGACTCATCCAGCAGCAGTGTACTTAGCAGTGAGTCCTCATCATTTGAGGATGTTCCTTATTTCATTATTGTATTAGATTTAGCATTTTAGTAGATGGAGTTAATTAGGGGATTGTCCCATAAACTCCACGGTTCAAACAGTTTAGAGGCTTTTCAGACTAGATGTTCAGATAGACTAGAGTATTTTTTAGACGTTGTTTTAGCCTTGGTTTATTGTACTTTATTAAGTTTTATTTCATATATTTGAACCTTATGGCAAGTTTCTGCCAGTTTTCCACATTAATTTTAGTATGTTATTCAGTGCTCAGTTACAGATATCATTCAAGGGTTAGCTTGTGATCCTTCAAGATTATAAGCACCGTGTAGCATTCGGGGTACCAGACTCGGGGCGTTACAATTGGGTTCCTCCTCGAAGAATAAATTAGGTTATAATACAATAGAATCCCACTGAATCACATGTGCATCATCTCGATGGTAACTCTTCAACTTGGAAACATAGAATACAAGATAAAAAACTAACATATGTAGAGGCAAAGTTGACATATATGCCATGTTAGTGTAATTCTCAAGAATTTCAAAACGGAAAATGAACCTCATGCTAAGATTCCCTTTATTCCCAAATCTCATCAAATCCTTAATGGGTTAAACCCTCAATAAAATTCGATCCTAACCATAAAACAACATCTTGGGCTTGACTATCGACATAACTCTTCTGCCTACTCTAGGCAGCCGCTAGCTTTTGTTGAATTAGTTGCACATGATCAATTGAATCCCTCAACAAAACTATGACCCAAGATCTTTTCTCAAAAGAGTTGAACCATCCCACTGGGATCTATATAATTTTCGATATAATGCCTCAAAAAGTGTCATTTGAATGTTAGAATGGTAATTATTGTTGTAGAAAAACTCTGCTAGGGGCAAGAATTGATCCCAATGACCACCAAAATCCACCACACATGCACGAAGCATGTCCTCTAGCACCTAAATAGTCCTCTTTGGTTGGCCATTTGTCTGAGGGTGAAATTTTATTCTCAAATCAAGTTGACTACCTAACTCACATTGTATGGTACTTTAAAAACTTGAGGTAAAATGAGTACCACTATTAAAAATGATGCATAATGGGACACTATGAAGTTTAACAACCTGTTGATTTTGGCCAACTTCTTGATATTATAATTCACTTTCATAGGTTCAATATGCACTAATTTGGTCAACATATCCACAACCACCCCAATAGACTCAAACTTCCTCAAGGTTGGTGGTAGGACAAAAATAAAATCCATGGTGATCCACTTCCACTTTCACTCAGGAATAGGCATTCTGTGCATCATACCACCCGATCAGTAATGCGCATACTTCATCTATTGACAATTTAGGCATTTATCCATGAAATGCACAATATCCTTCTTCATATTGACCCATTAATAATGCTGCTTTAGGTCATGATACATCTTAGTCTCTTTTGAGTAATGGAATATCTAAACTAACAAGCCTCCTTCAAAATAAATCTAACCCATCCATCAACCCATGCCACATAAACTTAGACACTAATCCTCAAAACACTATCAAAATCAAGAGATGCCACCATGGCCTTGCTATTCAATACTCTGTCACAAATCACCCTCAATCTATCATTGTAAAATTGATGAGCTTCAATCTACTCTATAAAGATCTATCGTCAACAAAGGCAAACACATCCCGGATGTTGAAGTATCAAGCCTAACCAACTGATTAGCTAAAGACTAATCTCCAAGACCAAAGGTTTCCCCTAGGTAAAAATATGAGCCAACTTCTTCAATACTCATTGCCTTTTGACTCAAGGCATCCACAACCATATTAGCTTTACTCGAATAAGAAACAATAGTGAGATTATAATCTTTAAGCAACTCAAGCAATTGGTGTTGTTTGATATTAAAAAATCACCATACAAGTAATGATCGGACAAAATATGATGATGGACACCATACAAGTAATATTGCCACAACTTCAACATAAAAACCACCATGGCCAACTCTAAATAATGGATAGGATAATCTTCTCATAAGGCTTCAACTGTCGGGAAGCATAAGTAATTACCTTATCATCGTGAAACACAATACCCAAACCAACAATGAAAGCATTATAAAAACAATAAAACCTATGTCCTTCTTGGTCAAAGTCAAGATACGAGACAAAGTCAATAATTCTTTGATCTTTTGAAAGATCTTCTCACAAGAATCCGACTACTGAAATACAATGTTCTTCTGAGTCAACTTGGTCAAAGGAGTTGTAATAGAAGAGAAACCCTCCATAAAACACTAATTATAACTTGCTAAACTAACAAGCTCCGAATCTCAGTAGGAGAAGTAGGTCTAACCTAATCAGGAATCACCACCATCGTAGCCAGATCGTTCATAATGTCATCTTTGTTCATCACATGACCCAAGAAAGAAATAGAATCCAACCAAAACTTGAACTTAGTGAAATTGGCATATATCTTGTCATCTAAAAACCTCTAAAGCATAATCATCAAGTGTCTTACATAGTCATCCTTAGTCGTGGAATAAACTAAGATGTTATCTATAAATACAATCACGAAAGAATTAAGATATGATTGCAATACTCTGCTCATCGGAGTTATAAATGTTGTCAGAGCATTGGCCAACCCAAAATACATGACCAAAAACTCATATTAACCATACTAAGTCTAAAAAATTGTCTTTTAAACATCTAAAGATCTAATCTTCAATTGTGGTATCTGAATCTCAAGTAAATCTTAGAAAACATCAAAGCGCCCTAAATTTTGTTGAGTAGATCAACAATGCAAGGAGAGTATACTTATTCTGGACAGTCACCTTGCTAAATTATCGATAGTAAATGAACATACCCATAGATCTATCCTTCTTATTCAATAAAATAAATAGGGCACCCTAAGGAGAAATAATAGGTCAGATTTAACCCTTGCTTAAAAAATCCTAAAACTACTCTTTCTATTTCTTCAACTCAGCCGAGACCATCCTATAAGGAGGGATAGAAATGGGCTTGGTGCCCTGGTCAAAATCAATATCCTGATCTGGAGGCAAACTAGGAAACTATATAGAAAGCACATCCTAAAACACTATAGAAACTTGAACAGAAATCCAAAGAAGACTGTAAAGCAACACTAGTATCGTGAATATACGCCAAATAAGAAAACCCCTTCTCTACATAGAGAGAGCATGTAAAAATGATATAACCCCCTTCAGATCCAAACTAGGAGTACCTAATCCATGACAACCTTGGCATACCCAAAGTATCTAAGGTCAAGATCTTGGAAAATAATCCAAAGTTACATGATAGGGTGCTAACCAATCCATACCCAAGATAACATCAAAATTGACCATATCCAGGATAATCAAGTGTACCCAAGTCTCACAACCTTCTAAAGTCACTACACAAGATCGGTACACCAATCCACCGCTAAAGTATCTTGTTAGATTTTGCAAGCAAGGCATTGAGATAATCTACCAATCATAAACAACCTGTGAAGTTATGAAGTCACGGGGAACACAATGCTAGTACTCGTCTTAATTTGATAAAAATCCAGTTAACTAGCAATTGTTACTATTACAACTTACTTCTGCAGAATCCCATTTTTTATTTACTTAAACCCCAAATACATCAGCGGGCTATTAATAGACTTTCAGCCTATTCCTCTTAAGATCAACCCAACCTTTGGGTTATATATTTGATTCAGCGATCACTTTATACTTTTTGAGAAATGCAATCTGGGAGACATCAGTACTACTAGATGTCGATCACTCAATTGAGGTGACCCGCGTAGCGGATGTGGGGTTAATTTATGATAATACCAACCTGGTTTCCTAGAAGAAGTCACAACCTTCTACTTTATCAATAGCGGCCCTATTTAAGGGTCCTTTAAATGTAACTAAGTAGGTGGACACCCTAGCACAAGGTGGTGAGAGAAAGAGTCTGATCCATCCTACTAAGTGAACAACCCTCGTGGGTTGTAATAGGGAAACGGGCACTATAGTTCCACCATCCACTTCTACTGTACCTTCTCATCTACCTAATTTTGGTATGATTTTGATGTCACATGATTTTCTACAGCTGATGGTTGATAGATAAACACAGTAAGTTGAGAGGCAGATGCATACCGATACCCAGTTGGCCATGTTATTAACCTAGATAAAGAAATAGGTTCAAAATTTAATTCAGCCATCTAAGGCATGAGTAGAGTCTTGGGTAATGATGATAATGGAGAGGTTTATGTGAGATATTCATGGGTGGATTGATAGTTTTGAGATTTGAATAGGTGACAGACTGCGTGAGGCCAAAATTTTAGAGTTTTCTAGTCTAGGGGATGAGATGGCTACATTAAGGAAAAAAATAAGAGCTTTAGTGTCCATACATACTATCTTATACCACCCATTCTGTAGTTGATTCCTACAAAACCAACATTGGTGTTTGAATTTCTTAAGGATGACGTGCCCTCTTTGAATAGGGGTGAGAGGGCAAGGAGCCTGAGAAACACAATACAATTTTAGATGAGTTTGAGGACTTGACAAAAGCTACTAAGGCATCTCAGACTAAGTATCATGTTTAGAAGATTTCTCATGAACAACGAGAGTTAGGAGCCTCGTCAATTCAAAAAACATGACCATCTATCTCCAAGCTCGGTATGCCTCCTAGCACCCCAGTGAGTCCACATCTAGCAGTTAGAGCACCATAGGTATATCTTCAGTCTGCCGATCTTATTCTTTGTCTATAATTATGAACTGAGGATAGTGCATTGTCTTAAAGTTAGGAGTGGGATATACCACCACTCTGGAGTTTTTGTTATTGTGTTTCTTTTCCCCCAAGTGTGCTATCATAGTAGCACCGACATGTCTAGGATATTATTTATGTTTTGTTTTTATTATGTGTTGTTGTGTTTAATAATAGGCAAATTAGGGAAACTTAGTGTAGTCAAGTTTTGAATGATTTATAATTGAATTTTGATGCTAAAATAATTTTTGATGCTTAAAGAATATCCCTCTTGAAATTTTATTTTAAACTATGTATTGTTGTCACTAACCGAGGCTACCCCCTAGTCACAACAACGGTGTTTGCGGTCAGAAGTGACCACAACCTAACCCATGAGCTGGTACCTACTGTGAGCACTGAATAAAATACTAATAATGAACATGTTTGGAAACAACTAAATAAAGCTATAAGGTTCAAATACTAAAAATATGATTTAAATCATAAGTATGAACGTCTAATGACATACTAAAAGAATGATCAAACATATGATAAACTGTCTAATTATTTGAATAACTATAACTTTTGAAAGACTCTAAACTGACTGAAGAGTTTATGAGATCGGCCACAACTAACTCCAACCTAAACTAACTAAAATAAAATTTAGAAATACTGAAATAATATAATGCGTCCTCTATATATGAGGACTCACCACAACTGATGTTGCTGATATGCTGATCTGTCTAAGCGCAGTTAGGAAACTGCGTGTTCGAACCTATGATATAGTCACCATAGCGCGAAGAAAGTATATAGTCAGTAGTTTAAATGTACTGGTATATGAGATAGGGTTAGGCTGAATTACATGGGTTAACTATGCATAAGATAATGACTAAATGTATAGCATGAGATAACTAAATATGAATACATGAAAACTAAAATATAAAGAATGGAATACCAAGCATAAAATATTTTTAAAATAATCTGTAAACTGAATTACTGAAATTAGATAACTGAATAATTGGAAGTCTGTATGCTCTGGTAAAGCAAACCTAAACTGAGTTCTGTACTGAATACTAAATTGAGACTACGGGATCTAGCTATAACCAACATACCCCAAATCTATTAGTGGGGTCTAACCAGTAACCCCAGTTAGAAGGTTGTCAATACCATGCCACGGGTACTAATGCTTGTTATGTGGATCAACTAATCTAATGTCCCAAAGGACTTTGGTGTCATCCTAATTGACGTGGGACCCCTTAAAGTCTATGGTTGCACCGTAGGTTTGGAACTTAGGGACTGCTACTAACATCTCATGCCTAACTAGCGAAGAAGACAAGTGCATCATGTCTAACTGACGGGGTTGATGCCATCCCTATGTTTGCTCGGTGCTAAGTCTTACTACCAACTGAAAGACACTAATTATCTGAACTAAGATTAATTGAACAAATAAGTTATCATAATAAATAACTAAATGATAATGCTCATGGTATATCTGAAATCATTGTGAAGATACTAAAATTATGTAAACAGCTAAGTATCGGGTGTTCATAACCCTCCAACACTGAATGAAAATAACAATAAGGACATAGAAGCTTTAAAAACAATAATAAAGGTTCATTGGACAAAACCCAACATTTAGACATTTCATCAAACACTTGGGAGTCATGAATTTAAGCATAAGAATATGTAAAACATATGATTCAAAACATAGTTACAATACTAAAACCATGATTTACGGATTTAACATGAGGATTTCAATACTCAATTCATATAAGGGCTTAATCCATCGAAAACATTTGTAACATAACTTGTAATCAAAATCAATAACAATTTTATGGAGACAATTCATCATAAATATGAAAAAACTCATAATTTGATATCAAAAGGGATTCTTGGACTCCATGGGTGAAAGGGGCCCATGGATGAACAACACACATACCTTAAAGCCCTTAAGCTTGAAAGAGAAACACAATCTTGATGCTTTTCTTGTAAATTCTTGGATTAGGGAACTTGAATCCTTGGTTTTCTTGAAGAGGAAAAAATGAAATTAAAGAACTTGGGGGAGGATTAGGGTTTATTTTTGAGAGGTAATTGGAGAATATGGACATATATTACCCTAATTGAAGCTTTAATTCCTATTTTAATGAATTGGGTCGATTGGAAAAGACCTAACTGACATCAGAAGATTAAATTCATAACTAGAATGCTAATTAGTAGGGCATCATGATACAGTGAAGGACTCATCACTATCCCACCGTAACGCACCACTATCGTGGTGAGGTTCTGAAATTAAAATCCAAACACAACTCAATCCTTTCCCAAAAAATCTAAAACTTCCCCAAGACATGATCCTTACACCCCTGGACATTAATTAACTCAAAACCAATATCTCATGGTCAGGAAGACTGATTTAAAAATCCTTAAAGTTAAGAGGTCAAAAATAAGAATAAGTCCCCAACACTTAGTGAAATTTTCAGGCTTTAAGCCTCTTATGCATATAACTAGGAGCTGAACTAAGCTAAGTATAATACGGGGTATTACAATATCTCTCCCTTGGGAACATTCATCCTTGAATAAGACTGATTAAGCTGCGAATAATGGGGAAACTAAAATCACATACTGAACATACATAACTGAAAACAAGATTACCTGACTGAGTTTGAAATATAATACATGAACTAAATATCATGAAATAAAATGATTCCTTGAATACATACAATGACACGAGAATGGTTATAAGGCTGAGATAGAAATGAGAGTCATCTTATGAGTAACCATTGCCTTAGCTGGATTTGGTTTTATAAAGAAAAGTTATAAGGTTTAAGACATAGAAACTTGAGTATTACAATATCTTCCCCTTGGGATAGTTTTTCCCCCGAATGATACTAACTTGGCTGAAATACTAAGGAAAGACTGAGATAATGCATGAGGAACTTATGAACTAAATCATGACTGAATTCTAAATCTGAATCATGATGCATAAACTGAACTGAATTCATAATTTACATGGATGCGAACAAACTTTCTCTTGGAATGGCAATATTCATGAAACTTCTGATAGTAAGCTTAGATCGGAAGATGGAAAAACCATAAAAACTCATTGGCGGACTACTGACTGGTTTTTACTGAAAGCTTATGCTCAATTGGAGTATTTATTTAACACTCTTTCTAAGAAGTTGATTAAATACTCTTTCTCGTGACCATCTTATTCTCTGATTATGATCAATATGAAATGCTATTTAGAGATAATCAATGTTGCTTTTATTTGTTGCCATGTTAGATACTGAACATTTGGTAAATAGTAAAAATGGCATAGTTACTGAATCTTGTATCCAAGTGCTTTGTATTAGAAGAAAATGCTTTGTCATTGGTTGTAGATTATTGCATCCTCATCGGTGTTTAAGGGATCTAACTATGATCAAAGAGACCTTTCTTCTAGTTATTGTTTGATTACTCTTACTCTGGTTCTTGTTAAAAACCCATGTTTGATTTTCACATCATTGCTCTACTTTAAAATAATGTAGTTTTCATTGCATATCGAATTGCATTGGTTGCTACGATGCTCATCGGTTTATTATGAGAATTGTTACAGAATAGACCATAATCTATATCTGTAGTTGTTATATCATTGTTCTCTGCTGAATTTTAGTTTTTTTTTATAATTATATGATATGTCTATTCATTATCTTGTTGCATAAGGTTGTAGTTTTCTAATTTTATATGGCAGGGCTTAGTCTCATAGTCATTCTGCTCTACCCACCCCAGTTCTTCCTTCCCTAATCTATAGATATTTGAATATCAACCCATTTATTACTGTTTTACTAACTTGGAAGTATATTTTGAGATAGAAGGCATGAATTATGGTCTTAGAGATCTTGGCTGAGATCACACTAGATATTCTGACTATCCTTTCAAGAATATCAAAAACAATTTTCTAGTCATCCTTTTTTATTTATTATTATAGGTGATATTTTGCATATTTATTAAATTCTTCAATGGATAAATCTTGGATTGGAATGCTGAGAAACACACCAGAGTATTTGCTTGGTTTGAATCAGTTTCTAGATTTTGCATTTACCAATGGAGCTATAAGATATAAAATAAAGTTCCCATGTCCTATATGTGGTTTTACAAAGTGAAAAACAAAAAATGTGGTGTTTCACTATTTGATGGACAAGGATTTCCATCAACATTACATCACTTGGGTTATGCATGTGGGAATGAATGTTTTGCCTAATTCCAGAAACATAGAGGTCGCTCAAGATGCACCACCTTTTGAAAATCATATTGAATTATTTATTAATGAAGTATTCGGGGATTTAAGGCATGATGCTATTAATGCAGGCCCATCACAAGTAGTAGGAGAAGAAGAAACTTTACATGATTTATCTGGTTCAAATAACAAAGATTATTTTGAATTTTTTAAAGATGGAAGTGAAGATTTGTATAAAGGATCCAAGTAATCAAAGTTGGAATTTTTATTAAAACTTTATCACGTAAAGTATTTGTCTAGGTTAAGTGATAAGGGAATGACTATGTTGCTAGATCTACTTAAGGATGCATTTAAATTTGCAAAGATCCCTAATATTTTTAGGTGGCTAAGAAAACCATCAATAAG
The DNA here is from genome assembly GCF_002878395.1 of Capsicum annuum. Taxonomy (NCBI): domain Eukaryota; kingdom Viridiplantae; phylum Streptophyta; class Magnoliopsida; order Solanales; family Solanaceae; genus Capsicum; species Capsicum annuum. The sequence continues at coordinate 173,511,493 of NC_061120.1, read as the reverse complement.
TTTTGTCTGGATTTTATCAAGATAGATGCTTGACCAAATGATTGTATGTTGTACTGGGAAGATGATGTTAATGCAGAATTATTCAAGTATTGTCACACTTCTAGATGAAAGCCTTAGAAGGATAGAAATCTTGATCATGCTCCTAGTACAAGTAAGAAACAAGAGAAGAAGCAAAAAAAACCTGCAAAAGTTTTACGATACTTTTCATTGAAAACAAGATTACAAAGATTGTTTATGTGCTCTAAAATTGTATAGCAAATGAGATGGCATGCAGAGGATGATAACAAAGATGCAATCTTAAGGCACCCTCAATATGGTAAAGCATGGAATAAGCTTGGTACAAATTATCCCAAATTTACTTTTGGTCCTCAAAATGTTCGATTAGGACTAGATAGTGATGGTTTCAATCCTTTTGGATCAATGAGTACTAACTACAATATTTGGCCAGTGGTTTTGTTTCCATACAATCTTTCTCCTTGGTTGTGTATAAAGCAGTCAAATTTCATCCTCTCAATGATCATTCCAAGTACACGTACAGTACGGAATAACATAGATGTATATCTACAACCACTTATTAAGGAGTTGAATGAGTTGTGAAGTGAAGGTGTAGATACTTTTGATTCATCAAAGAATTAAATGTTCAAAATAGAAGCAACACTTCTGTGGATAGTTAGCAATTTTCCTGGATTTGATATCTTATCTAGTTAGAACATATATACTGGTCTTGCATGTCCTTCTTGTAATTTTGATGCAGAGCCTTGTCACTTTTTCATAGTAAAAAGTGGTGTTTTATTGGCCACCGTTGATTCTTGGCAAGAAATCATAAATTTATACTGATGAGACATCATTTTGATGGAAATATGAAAGATAGGGCCCCTCCAAAGAAGTTATCTGGGTCAGAAATTTTGCAGCAGGTGAAAGATTCAATGTCACATTTGAAAGACAATCAGATGTGCAAAAAACAAAAAGGAAAAAGAATTTTGGGAAAGATGCAACTCAACAATGGAAGAAGAAAAACATATTCTTTGATCTTCCATATTGGGAGTTTAATCTGTTGCCCCATAATTTAGATCCGATGTATATTGAGAAGAATATGTTTGACAATGTTATGTACACTTTGTTAAATGATAAAAAAAAGTCAAAGGATCATGCTAAGGCTCGAAGAGATCTACAAGATATGGGAATAAGGCGTGATCTTTGGGTCAATGAGAATGATAAGTGTAAACTTGCTGCATTTGCTATTCCAAAGAACAAGAAAGTGGCCTTCCTCAAGACTTCAAAAAATATCTCAGTTTCAGATGGTTATTCAAGTAATATATCTCGTCATATTGATTTGGATCAAAAGAATTTTTTTGGATTAAAAAGACATAATTGTCACATTATTATGCAACAGTTGTTACCCATATCAATTCGCAATGTTCTTCCAAGATAGGTTGTTGCAACTTTGGTTGAGTTTTGTTCCCTTTTTAGGTAGCTTTGTTTGAAAAGTGTAAGTCTTGCAGACTTAAACAATCTACAAAATCGAATTGTGGAAACTCTTTTCCATTTAGAGATTTTGTTTCCTTCATCATTTTTTTACTATAATGATTCATCTAACTGTTCATCTAGTTGATAAGGTAAAAAAAGGTAGCCCGGTACATTATCACTGGATGTATACTATTGAAAGGTAAGATATTCGTTATTCAAAATCATTTTAGTTGATTTTGCAGTAGCATTTCAATGTAAATTATTTGTCTTACACATTAATATTTTGGGTATAGATTATTGGGCCATTTTAAGTCCCTTGTAGGGAACCAATCACAAGCAGAAGGTTCATAGCTGAAGATTACATAATGGAAGAAGCTCTTACTCTTTATTCTCGTTATTTTGAGGAAATTAAGTCAAAGGTTAAATCGACCTAAATGTGTAAATAATGAACCAAGCCAAAATGAGGCTTCAGGAAAGTCAAGTATGTTCCCTCAATAAGGTAAGCATGTTGGAGGTTTCATAACAGAATCATTGACTTATTTGGAGAAAACACAAGCTCATCGATATGTGTTATTTAATTATACGATCGTAAAGCCATTTATTGAGTAAGAAATCTACATTGATTTTATTTGTAAGATATGTTTTGAGCAATTGGATTAAAATTGCTAATTATACTGCCTTTATAGTGAATTTAGAGATTACATCAAAAGAAGTACAAGAGGCCGAAGAGTTTCAGCAACAGAGGTAGAGAGAAGAGTTAGTAAAGAGTTCCTTGATTGGTTTCCTAAGAGAGTGAGTGAATGATATTAGAATTTTTTTTAATATAACTTTTTAATATCAATTTATAATTTTTTATATAAGTGTTTCATATATTTAGATTATTAATTCAGATATAGCAGATACTATCTCTGATGAGAAGAAGTTCTTAGCACAAGGTCCAGCCTGAGATGCAAGAAGATTCAATGCTCATAACATTAATAGATTCAAATTTTGAACTTTGTCTAGAGAACAAGGATTAAAAACTTGAAATAGTGGAGTTTTGCTTGTCTCTAACACTTCTTGTGTCGCATTTAGTGCAGATAGATATGCAACACAAGCAGACCTGCCATATTATGGAAAGTTGGAAGATATTATTGAGCTTAAATATTATGGCCAATTTAGGTTGTTCTTTATAAATGCCAGTGGGCTGACACTACTCGGAACTGAGGGTTCAAAATAGATGCTTGGAAGTTTAATTGTGTCAACTTTTCCAAATTGATTCATATCGGTGATTGTGTGGATGATAACCCATATATTGAAGCATCACAAGCAAATATGGTCTACTATGTTGATGATGAAAATGATAAAGAAAGAAATGTGGTTGTACATCTAAAACCAAGTGATTTGTTTGACATGGGAGAGGTTGATAAAGAGGAAATATATGAGAATGAGCCCTACCAATAGCAAAAATTTGAACAATTTTTTTATGTTGATTACTAGAATGTCCAAATTGTAATAGAGAAGAATATGACTGAATAGATATATTATTATTTTTTATTTTCCTTTGGTACTTTGTTTTTCTCGCTTGATTAGTGGTTTTTTTTCCAAGACTACCTATTTTTTGTTTAAGAAAGTTGTCTTTGTTCTTTATATAATTCTTCATACATTTGTTTTGTTTCTCCATTATTAGTGTTTAATCATGAAAAGATCTTCTGGTATGTTATATGGTTTCTTATCTCAGGGCAAAAAATTGGAGGACAAGAACTGATTGGGTTTCTTGATTGTACTGTTCACAGAAACTTCTTTAGGATCCAAGTAACAAAGTGATTTTTGCATTTTGATTAGGCAGATACATTTATTTGTTTCTCCATTCTTAGTGCTTAATCATGAAAGGATCTTCTGGTATGTTATGTGGTTTCTTATCTTAGGTAAAAAAACTGGAGGACAGGAACTGATTAGAGTCTTGATTATACTATTCACAGAAACTTCTTTGGGATCCAGGTAATGGAGTGGTTTTCTCATTTTGATTAGGAAAATACATTTTTTTTGTTTCTCTATTCCTAGTGTTTAATCATAAAAGGATATTCTGGTATTTGGATACTGCATACTTTTGTTTGTTATTCATGGTCATTAGGAGAATTCTATTACATTCATCTAAGACAAACATTCATTGTTGGTTACTACTTGATTATACAGCTTTAATATGAAGTTATTGCAGAAAAATTTAGTGCTTAGCTTTTGTTCTTCCCAATTAGATTAAGAAATGTGTTACTGCTTGCTCCAAGTTGACACTTTTATTTAGAAAGAATCTAACTAAAGACAGAATTAAGATAACTGAGGCCCTATATTTTATTACCTAAGAAGTATCAAACAGGATAATGCTAACATACAAAAGCCCATGAAAATATTCTGCTAATCTGATATATACAAGTGTAATAGCCAAGCAAGTTTCACAATTTCCTACTCCAAACGAGACGTCAAGCTTGGGTATCTCAACATAGCTTTTAACAGAAAATTATCAGTTCCATTACGCCAATGGAGCATCAGGATTAGGAAAAACAACTTTTTTCCAATTCCATTTGCCAAGGGGATTAATCACCTACCAAGGCTCGCGGTGACTGGCATGACCAACTAAGTAGTAGGTTAACTAATCCCCTACAAATATTTAAGTGCAACTTACCTATAAGTAGTAGTGTGCACTTTTGTTGTTGTAGGTAGCCATTAACCACTCTTATATGGGTACAAGGGGTTGTGGACTTGTAGTAGAATGAACAAATCTAGTTGTAAGGTGGTAGGTTTATTTAGTGGATTCCCTACTGAATAACTTGTGGGATTACTATCGAGTAATTTTGGTCATAACATACAATTGTCCAACAGCTTTGTAACTTATATGACTTTACCATACATGAATTTGTTTGTTACATATGTTTGGGTATGTGCCACTTTATCTGTCCCATTTACCTTTTTCTTTGCATATACACTATATATTTGTCCAGTGTTGCGACATATCTGAGAGTTGATTTGATGCATTTTCAGAAAGTAAACTAGCGATAATGAGAAGCTACATTAAAATTTCTGTAAGTTGTAAACATTTCAGTTATTACTTGTTCCAATTCGTGGAGAGTGGAGGTGGAAGAAGGATCTCGGATGCTCTATGGTAAATAGGGACATTCCTGTCTGTGAAACATCTCTGACAAATGTCATGCTTGAAGCTATAGTAGGAGCATGCCAATAATCTCGTATCCCAAAAGTCACCTTGTTTTTTGAAGCCAATTTTCTGGTTGTTGAGAGGATCGTAAGCCGTTCTGAGGGGCAAATAGACACCTCGGTTTCAGGTTCTGTGAATGCTAAAAACTATAAACTACTACTTAGATGAAGTAAGAAAAGGGATCAATCAGTTTCTATACCATGATCTTCAGAATATTATGTGGATGCCTTAGTTGTCCCAGGAATATTATTTCTATCTACAACATTGGAAAGATTATTATGCGTTAGTAACTGAAAAACTCATAAGTTTGTGAATGATTACCAGTGGATAGTAGTGTTCCAGGGGAACTTGTCAGTAACCTTGACCTCCACATTTTCACCTTCATGAACGAAAATTGTAGGTTCTGGATACTTGTCGTTGACTGTTAGTAGTCTTTTTGTATGACACAAACGTGTAACGTTCTTCCTTTCGATCTGAAAAATAACTAAATCAAAACAAAAATCACTTGTTAGACACTTGCACCTTTAGCTAATTACACTTGAATTAACTAAAGAATTTCAATTAATTACATTGTATGAGAAACGCCTGATAATTTGGGAGGAAGAAATGGCTTAATCAAGAAAATTGCTAGCGTTATTAGTCCAATTACTAGCAACTGGTAGCAATGACCCATTTGGTTAATTAAATTTTAGGCCTTCTTGATTCCTCCCCAACTTAATGCTATGATCCAGCACACTAAGTAGAGTATTTATAGATCAAATATAATCATCATAATTATTATTTTTTATTATTTGAGTTTGATTATTAAGAAAGGGACTAAGAAGCAAAGCTAATTTAAGCCTAGCTCTATTAGTCGGAATTTGTCTGTAGTTTTGGATGCTAATGATATTACTCACAGTTTATGGCATATGTTTTACAAATATAGAACAAAAAGTACTACTAACTAATGTCACTTGCCATTGTGGAATCAGTGAGTACATTAATAGTTACAGATTCCCCTCAGAATTATAACTTTTCTTGGTTCCTTGTGAATAATTTGCTTTAAAGAGAAATAAAACACAAGTTTATCAAATAGTACTCGATATAGTTGTAGTTAAAAGCCAAATATTGTAACTGTTGCTTAGAATATTTGATTACTGTACTTTAGTGAAGTCTACTGTAGTTGTGCTATAGTGTTACTACTGTGAGGTGTAACTTCCTAGATGTCATCTTACTAAATAATAAATTATTTATTGTAGATATGCGAAGGTTCAAGCGGTTGCAGAAAAAGAAAAACCTAGGTCCGTCGGTATCTACATCACAAGGTACTGAATCAGTACCTTCTTTTTTGGACAAAAAAAATCTGTCTCCGCCAATTCAACATGCACCACAACCATCTCGACCAGTTTATTCAGCATCCCATCCAAATCCTATAGATTAGGACACTCCAGATCTGGGTTTGACAATTTTCCCTGAATCACAACCATCTCCAACAAATCACTTGACTTTATATCCATCTCTGGTTGGTAGGGACTTATCATAGCCATCTTCTGTTGGTCGGGACTCATCACAGTCATTGCTTGTTTGTCGAAACTCTTCACAGCCATCTCTTTTTGGTCAGGACTCATCACAGTCATTGCTTCTTGGTCGAAACTCATCACAACCATCTCTTGTTGGTCGGGACTCATCACATCTATCTCCTATTGGTCGGGACTCATCACAGCTATCTCTTGTTGGTTTGGACTTATCACAGCCATGGCTGGTTGTCGAACTCATAACAGCCATCTCTTGTTGGTCGGGACTCATCACAGCCATGTCTTGTTGGTCCGGACTCATCACAGCCATCTCCAATTGGTCCGGGCTCATCACAACCATCTTGATCAGTTCACACTACATCACATCTAGGTTTGACAAATCAGGACTCATCACAGTTATCTCAATCAATTCAGTTTATATCATATTTGAATCTAATAAATCAGGACTCATCACTACCATCTCCAACAGATAAGGTTGCACCCCAAAAATGTTCTAGACGTGAATCGAATACGCATTGGGCCGTAGACGCAATAGGTAAATACTTCAGACTATCAATAAATATTCAATAGACCTTTCTAATCCAATGTAATATCTCTCATAGCTTCATCAAATCTCTTTTCTTATAATAGATTCAAGAAATAATATCAAAACAAATCAAAGTGAAAGCTAAGGAAGTACTGAATTTAACACATGAAGAAGTATCATGGTTAAGTTTGATGTTTATGATGAACCATTTGGGGAAGCACGCAACCTACTTTCGTGCTTTTGTGGAATATTAATGTCACACCTCAAATCCTATTGGGGCGGACAGACACCCGTAGCCGTGAAGGCCCGAGAGAAACAATCCATAACCTTGTACTTCTCATGCATGTAACTAGGGGTGTACATAGGTCGGATTGATTCAATTTTTATTAAAAAAGACAAATCAGTCATATCGGTTTATTAAAACTATAAACCAAATCAAACCAACATAAAATTGATTTTTTTCAGTTTAAGTTTTAGTCATTTTTTTTGGATTTTTTGTTTTTTTTATAATCTTTAGTTTTTACAATTATATTGTAATCGAAGACTTGATCAAATATGTTTTCACTCATGTGCTAATGAAAAACCATAATTATGAAAAAACGAGGAGCAGAAAACTCTCTTGAAATTAAAAAGTGAGTGAAGAGTGAAATATTGGGTTTTGGATCATTTAATTACCAATTAATGGACAAATATTACAACTTAAAGACCCAAATCTAAATATATATATATATATATATATGAAAAAACTACAAGAAGTAACATACTTAAGACTTAAATTATGAAAAATAGCAACACTTTCATGAAATTATATTGTATAGCAAATATAGCATTATTTTAAGTGTGGTCCCCCACTTATTGTCTTTGAGAAGTTACCATGTATAAGGTTCCCTTTTTCATGTCACTTCTCTTTCTTTTTCCTTTAACTGATTTTTACTTTACCTTTTATTGTTTGAAATCTCTTAAATCCCCCTTTCATTTTTTTCCTTTCCCATAAATTACTCTTATTTAAATTAGTGAATTCTTTTCCCAAATCAAACTCAATTATGAAGATTATTATCTTCATGATATTCAAAATTTCAAAATATCACTCTCTTATATCTCTAAATTTTTTCTCTTGCTAGTTTTTTCATTTTTTTCCTTTTTATTTATTTATTTATTTTATTTTATTTTTCTTTTTCATTTTTTATTTTCACTTTATTTTATCTCTTCTACTTCTCTTTTTTTTTCTTTTTCTTTTTTTTCTTTTTTTCTTTTTACGTTTTCTTATTTTTTCTTTCTCATATTTTTTTTCGTTTTCTTCTTCTTTTTTTCTTTTTTTTTCTTTTGCTTTCACACTTCTATTTCTAATTTCTATTTACTTTCTTCTCTTTTTTTTTCCTTTTTCACTTCTTTTTTTTCAGAATCTGGGCCATTACATAATACCCTCCTAACTCATAAACGAACTGAGGACTTTTCTATCGATAAGAGTTTTGACAAATGATCTATCTAGGGTCAATTTTAAATGAATATGTCTCCCAGTATATATCAATTCAGGTGTCCTACATAATATTATATGAAAGGTCTTTGAGTTTTCTTACCAATGCACTTAGTTTCACCTTAATTAGATATTAGAGTGAAGAGTTATACTTATTTTACCTCAGCATGTTGATCTGTCAACAAAGTGATGACCTGAGTTAATAAGTCGTCAACTAAGTGATGACTTATTAGCCCAAGTCATCAGCCTTTAATAGAAACTCATAAAATTCATCTTCTAAGTGAGGACTTGAGGTGATAAGCCGTTACCTAGGTGACGATTTATCAAACCAAATCATCACCTATGACCAGACTTGATCAACCTCATCCTTAAACGGTTTTGGAGGGGTATTTTGGTCTTTTTTGATACAATAATAACCAAGGAAGACACAAAAACCACACACCAAAATAGTCCACTAGTCAAGAAACCATGGACCTTTTTTATAACCACGCTCGGATTGAAGAACACAAGAGAATAAGGTGTTTAACACCAATTGGAATCCAACAATCCCAAAATATATTAAAAACAATAGGGTGAATAACAAAAATATTATAACAACAAGAATAAGATGGGTTACAATACAAGATACTACCAATAGTTACAACAAAATAAAGATAGAAAGAGAGACAAATGGATGGTATAATCTTAAGAACCTAAGAGCTTATTCCACTTTTGGACCCTTAACACTATATATAACTATCACATATCTCTTAAAATTGACACAATAGAGGCATCCAACACCCAAGCACCAACATATCAAGCAAAATACAATACACAAATAATTTCACACTTGTGTAATGCCCTAGTTTCGGCTGGACTCTCTCTAACTCTAAGAGAAGTGTTCATTCAATAATAATAATTAACTAAAGAACTAGAAATCCTATAATGTTATATTTATATTACATTACAAAATAAGAGACAAAAGACTAAAGAGCCCTTTCATTAATAGGCTTCAAACCGCCCATTGAGTGCACTTTAGGGGTGGGTTTGGGCCATCTTCACACGTGGGCTTGTGCACTCTTTTAGGTGATCTTCAAAATACTCAAAAAGTGTCCAAGGTCATGATCGTACTCATATCATCCTCTCCATCTTGAGAGGAATTTTCCCTCTCTATATAGATGGGTAAATAGTCATAATATGTTGAAGGAGGATGTGCTAACATATTTTAATAAGACATATTACATGATTATGACCGATTATTGTTGTTATAAAGTTCTAGTGGACTAGTGTTTCTTGATGATTTATTTTATAGCTTCCAAGTAAGAATAGTATGTAAGATTAGGTTATTAATCATGCCTAGCACTAGACGCTAAGTTTGAATAGTAAATGATCATCAAGGTGGAAATAATGATTTCTGGGTTATGCGGCTAGTTGGATGAAAGTGAATGGTAATATATGATAAATTATTTAATTGGTCTTTAATGAGGATTGTGTAGATGAGTCATTAAAATGGAGGTCCCTAGGGACCAATACTGGATACCGCAGCTGTCGATGGAAGGTTCTAAATGACTATGTGGTTCGAGTCCTCCTTATTTTATGATTGGGATATTTGAGTCCCCGACATTATATTACTTGATTAGGTGCTTAAGTCACCTTGATATGTTGGGAGGTTCGAGTCCCCATGGTGCATATGTACATCCTCTGATTAGTGTGGTGATGTGCTAGCCTTCTGTTAGCACATTTAAGACTTTTAACTTGAAATGATTGTCAGTTCTTAAGTAATTATTGTTGTTTTTTAGTATATTTCATATGATTTTGTAGAAAAGTCAAGACTCATGAACATATATGAAAGTTACGTTAAGAAGGATGATTTTTGGTGAAAGAGGCAAGAAATTAAGTTCTAGAGATTTTTCTTAAAGTATGGATATAAATAGTAGCTTTTAGGGTTTCATGAAGCATCTAGAACTTATTCCAAAGGCTAGTTTACTTTTTTTCTGGGTCTCTTAACTTTGAATTCAATTTTCAATTCTTTGATTGAGTTGTGGTCTATTCTTCTTGAACTTGGAAGAGCATCAACCTCATACTTCATCTTTTATAAGTTTAATTGCTCTGAATGATGAATACAATTGTTCCTATCTCTTTCTTTCTCATGTGGAACTAAAACCCATAACTAGGGTTGTGGGATCTATGATTATTACTCTATGTATTTAATAGTTGTTTAGGGTTTGAGTGATTGTGGGAACATCATATAATTCCTTTGTAATGATTGTTTTCTATTGGTTGCAAACAATAGATCTAGCTTTATGTTTGTTTGCCCGAACTGAGAAATAAACTAAAGGTAGTGAATTATCAACTAGGATTTGGTAAGGTTAATTTTCTATCTAATGATTAATGTTGTAACAAGATTAATCAACTCAAGAAAAAATTAGTGTGAATAGAAGGTTTTTCTAAGTTCGAGAGAATTAGGGAGCATAAAATCTAGGTAAGTTGAGAAACACTTAGATGGACTGTCGATACTGATAATTTGGTGTTTCCCACAAGTCATAAGAATCCAGTACTACAGCTATTATTCAATGAGGGTTTAATAATCATAGTGATCATAACCCTAGTTTCTATCTATCATTGATTTGAACCATTAAAATTTTAGCTTTAAGTTCTTAAGCAAGTCAAAACTTTTATCAACCATTAAAAAACTCCCCATTTTAACTTTTCATAGCATTTGTTTGAAGTTAACTTGTAGCTATAGTTTCAAATTAGTTTGATCGCCACTCACATTGTTCCTTGTGGATTCAACCCCAACTCCAAAGTTGGGTAATTATATTGACGAGGATCGTCTTTCACTAAATTGACATGTAAGTTGAGCGTTATCAAATTTTGGCACTGTTGCTGGGGAATACGGTTTCAAATTGAGTATATCTATGATAATTGACTCGTAGTAAGTTTACTAGTTTTACTTTTATTTGTTGTTTTTGTTCTCTGCAGGGTAGTTAGTGTGTATGCCAAGTACACGGAGTTCAGGTGAACCGTTATTACCAGTACATCTGGAACCTCAGTTGATCGGTAGAATGGCAGACCTACAAGAAGCAGGAAGAGTAGCCACCTTGGCTAGGGCTCAGTTAAATCAAGAAAATGTAGATAATCCAGGTTGGGTACGTATTGTTATCGAGTTATGCCATTCGGACTATAGAATGTTAAGGTAACTTACATGAGGGCAATGACCATAATGTTTCATAACATGATGCACAAAGATAATGAAGTTTATGTGGATGACGTGATCATTAAATCAAAAGAGTAGTCTAACCATGTCAAAGATCTGAGGAAATTCTTTGAAAGGCTTCGAAGGTATGATCTCAAACTTAACCTAGTGAAATATGTATTTGGAGTCCCATCGGGAAAGCTCTTGGGATTTACAGTCAGTCGGCGTAGTATTGAGTTAGATCCTTCAAAAATAAAAGCTATTCAATATTTGCCTCCACCAAAGAATAAAAAGAAGGTGATGAGCCTTCTTAGAAGGTTGAATTATATCAGTAGATTCATTGCCCAAATTACAATGACCTGTGATCCAATGTTCAAGTTGTTGAAGAAGAATGCTAAAGTCTAATAGACTGAAGAATATTAAGAGGAATTTGATAGAATTAAGAGATACTTGTTGAATCTGCCTATTTTGTTTCCTCCAGAACCAGGCAGACCTTTGATATTGTATATTTTTGTATTAGACAATTCATTTGGTTGTGTATTGGTTCAACATGATGTCACGGGCAGAAAAAAACAGGCCATCCACTACCTTAGAAAAAAATTTTCCACTTATGAGGCTAAGTACACTCTTCTTAGAAAGACATGTTGCGCTTTAACTTAGGTAGCATAGAAGCTGAATCATTACTTGTCATCTTACACTACTTACCTCATCTCTCGTATGGATACCTTAAAGTATATTTTTCAGAAGCCTATGCCCATAGGAAGACTTGTAAAACGGTAAATGCTGCTCATAGAGTTTGATATTATTTATGTGATGCGAACTACAATGAAAGCTCAAGCCTTAGCGGATCATTTGGCTGAAAATTCAGTTGATGAGGAGTATAATACATTGAAGACTTGCTTTCCAGATGAAGAACTATTATGTGTTGATGAAATTATTTCTGATGATTGTCACTCAGGTTGGAAGTTGTTCTTTGATGGAGCTGCTTATGTAAAAAGAGTAAGGATAGGGGTGGTTCTTATTTCTGAATCGAGACAATACTATCTTGTAACATCCCAAATTTGATTCAACTGTACCAATAATATGACAAAATACAAAGATTGCATTCTAGGTTTGAGACTATCCATTAACATGGGAATCCAAGAACTGTTGGAGTTAGGAGACTTAGATTTGTCAGTCCACCAAATCCAAGGATATTGGGAGACTCGTGATTTAAAACTCCTAACATATCGAGGTTGTTTACAAGCTCTTTTTCAATGATTTGTATCGATAAAGTTTAAGCATAATTCCAGAGCTCATAATAAGATTGTTGATGCTTTGGCGACCTTATCTTTGATGCTCCAACATACCGACAAGACTCATATCGACCCCTCGCATATACAGATTCGTGATCAACATCCATATTATAATTTGGTTGAGGAAGAACTTGATGGGGAGACTTGGTTTCATGACATCAAAGAATATATTCAAGCAGGAAAATATCCAATACATACTGATGGTAACCAAAAGAAAGCTATTCAACGACTGGCTCCTGGGTTTTTCTCGAATGGGGGAATCATATACAAAAAGACTCCAGATTTGGGACTCTTAAGGTATATAGATGCTAAAGAGGCTTCAAAAATCATGTTTGGAGTACATTCTGGGATTTGTGGACCACATATGAATGGGTATGTTTTGGCAAAGAAATTACTTAGAGTAGGTTATAATTCGCTCACCATAGAGCGATATTCCATCTGTTTCATTAGTAAGTGTCATGAATGCTAAGTGCATGCGGACTTAATACATTCCTCTCTATTTGAATTACATATAATGACTGCTCCATGGCCTTTTGTAGCCTGGGGAATGAACGTAATTAGACTAATTAAATCGAAGCATCGAATGGACATAGGTTTATCTTAGTGGCCATTGATTATTTCACGAAGTGGGTGGAAGAAGCAACTTTTAAGTCAGTAACCACGAAAGCAGTGTTTGATTTTGTTCACTCCAACATCATTTGTCTGTTCAGCATTCCAAAGATAATTATCATGGATAATGCTGCAAATCTCAACAGTCACTTGATGCAAAAATATGCCAATAATTTAAGATTATGCATTGAAATTCAACTCCTTATCTCCTAAAGGCAAACGGGGCTGTAGAAGCTGCCAACAAGAACCTATAAAAAATACTCTGTAAGATGGTGCAAGGTTCTCGATAGTAGCATGAAAAGTTACCTTTTGCTTAATTGGGTTATCGTACTACAGTTCGGACTTCAATCGGTGCAACTAATTACTCATTAGTATACAAAACTGAAGCAGTTATACCTACAGAGATTGAAATTCCATCTCTTTGAGTAGTTGTGAAATCCAAAATTAATGGTGATCAATGGGTCAAGACTCGATTGGAGCAGTTAAGCTTGATTGATGAAAAAGATTGACGTCGGTAAGTCATGGACAACTGTACAAGAAGAGAATGGCACGGGCCTATAACAGAAAGGTGCATTACAGACATTTTGAAGCTGGTCAATTAGTACTAAAATGCATCCTTCCCCATCATATTGAAGTCAAAGGCAAGTTTTCTCCTAATTGGCAAGGACCGTTCATGGTGAAGAAAGTGTTACCTAATGGTACATTATATTTGACTGACGTAGAAAACAAAATGGAAGAAATGTCGGTCAATACTGATGCAGTTAAGAGATATTATGTATGATATTCATGTATAATTATGGCATGTATGTTTTGTACTTGCATTTTTAAAAAGATTGAAATGATGAAGGCATTTTGTTCTACTATCCAAATATTAAGTCAACCCTTGCTTACCCCTTTGAGCTTTGATTTGATTTTTCTTTCATAACCCTTTTTTGGAATCAATTAAAGTCAAAAGTTCAAAATGAAAAAATGAAAATGATGATGATAAGAAGATGAAAAAAAATGAAAAAGAAAAAAATCAATGAAAAAATTAAAATCAAGCAAAAGAATGATTTTTCTGGACTACATTTGACCTGATTATTGTTATGACAAGATACGTAGGAAGCCCTACTCTGGGGTTCGGTCCAACCAAAAGAAAACTAAAATTACCCAGAATGAAATAAAACTAAGGCAAAAGTTTATTTCTTTAAAAAATCGATTCCAAAAGTTGTATGTTTCACCCAATCTCATGTAAATTTTTTAGCCTCATGTCGCCCTTTCTTTTTAATTCTTTCCAAAAGCCAAGTTACAATCAAAGAAAACCTTCAGATCGATCTTTGAGAATGTCAAGGCAAAATATGTTATGGGTGCATGATGTTTCGTATATTGAGCATTAATTTCAAAAAAATAAAAATAAGAGTCTTATTGGTGAAAACCCTTTTGGGCACCATAAGGCGATGGTGATCTCAGAAAGAAATGAAAATGAGATAGGCTCGTTGGCAAAAAACCATTGAGGTGCCACTAGCCGAAGGAGGATTGTGATCAAGAGGGAGCATATTCAAGGTTGATTCCATTTCAAACTCAATAAGTGGACAAAAGTTGTAATGATTAGTGTGGGTAGATCAGGTTGTTTAATTCAAAATACATGTAATAATTGCTGAATCAGCTACCACACCCAGATAAGTTTTCTTTTGTCGTTTTGAAAAAGTGATGCCCATTGTTTTTTCTTTTTCTTTTTATTTTTGATTTTTTAAGTATCTTTGTCATCAAATAAAAATTATTGTCATCTTTCGCGTGTCTTTGAGTCAAATTCATGTCAAGTCAACGTGAGAAAGGACTTCAAAACTTGCTACCAACTCCTTCAATGGTACAAAGCAAGACAAAGGGCCGACGCACAAAGACAACATTTCAAAGTAAATTAAGGTACTCATAATGATTGTGATCTGAGAGTTTTGGACTCGTGGAGAAATACAAGGTGTATTGAAAGTTGAACTCAGACGCATCATACAATAGAGATATGATTCGAATCAAGAGTCTCAGTAGTCAAAATTCGGGGTTAGAAGTACGATGAGTCAACAAATATTTATCAAGAATTTGAAAGGAGTTGAGTATGGCAAGTGCAGGAGCAGTTACCTCAAAAGCCGAATGCCACAAACTAACCACCATATTTTAAAACTCACAATTTTTCTTTTTTTGAAACTTAGATAGAATGTCGTCTTCACATTAAATTTTTCAAATAAATGACACAATTCAACACTTTTGTTAATGTAAGAAGGAAGGTTACAGCATACGATGTTGGATTTTGGTCATGTACCAATTAGGACCCTCCAAAAGAATGAGAATTTATTTTATGCTCAGGACCCTCCAAAAAATGAGAATTTATTTTACGCTCATACCCTCCTAAAGAATGGGAATTTATTTTATGCTCAGGACCATTCTGAAGAATGGAATATTATTTTTCTATTTTACTATTTATTTTGAGTTCAGAAGTCCGCCTGAAGAATAGGGTGAAGAAAAAGCAAGTCCAGGTGTCCATCTGAAGAATAGGTTGAAGAAAAAGTAAGTCCAGGAGCCCGCCTAAAGAATAGGGTAAAGAAAAAGTAAGTCCAAGAGCCCGCCTAAAGAACAAGGTGAAGAAAAAACATGTCCAGGAGCCCGCCTGAAGAACAGGGTGAAGAAAAAGCAAGTTCAGGAGCCCGCTTGAAGAATAGGGTGAAGAAAAAACAAGTCCAGGAGCCCGCCTGAAGAACAGGGCGAAGAAAAACAAGTCATGGAGCCCGCCTAAACAACAGGGTGAAGAAAAAGCAAGTCTAGGAGCCCGCCTGAAGAACAGGGTAAAGAAAAAAATAAGCCAGGATCTCGCCTGAAGAACAGGGTGAAGAAAAAAGTAAGTCAGGAGCCCGCCAAAAGAAAAGGGTGAACATTAAAAATAGCAAGTCAGGAACCTGCCTAAAGAATAGGGTGAATTTTCAAGTTTAAGTCATGAAGATTCGAATTAAGATTCCAGAGAAATTGTGTATTTCATTTATATTTTTAATTTTTGATTTTTTTTATTCATGTGGATGTAAAAATCAGAAGTCGTGAACCGAAAACTCGACAGAACCTCTCTCGACGTCTAACTAATTCTCTCACGATGTTTACCATTGAACTACACGTGACCTGATTCCCTTATAACCCGAGATAGGTATGAGGTCCAAAGCCAGGAGTCGATGACATATTTTCTTTTATTTTATTTTATTTTATCCTTACCTTTCAAATAATCAGAGGTTCAAAAATCATGTCTTGTCTACTTTGTATGAAAACTCTTCAAGATTTCACACAAAGAGGGGCAAAATGTAGACACGTGATTTTTGATCCTCCCTGAATTTTAACCTATTTTCAATATTAAATCTTTATGTTTTTGTCCGATATTATTTTAAATCTTATTTCATTTTTAATAAATTTATAGTTAAAAATAAATAATTAAATGAAGTTACATTTTGGGGTATTTTACTTTTATTTCTATATCTATTTTTAAAGTAAAATATAAATAAATAAAATAATACAAGAAATTCAAAAATATATTTTTCTTTTAAATTTTAATAAATAAGCTAGTAGCTTTAATACTACCTTAATTATATTTTTCTTTTTTTAGATATTTATAAAATTTTATTGTATTTTCTTAAATATAAAAATTAATTAGTTGTTATTATATTTATTATTATTATTTTATTTATTTATTTATTTTTTATTTTTAATTATTTATTATTATTATTATTATTTATAATAGTAATTTAAAAAAAATTAAAAATTAAAAAAAGGGTTTCAAAATTTAAATTCCCTTATCAATTAATTTCTTTTAACTATTCCCCCCTCCTAACTATTCCCCCCAAAAAAGAATCCTTTATTTAAGGATTTCCCACCCCAAACAAATTATTTTTTGCATACTATTCTACTTAGACACAAACAGAGAGAAAATTGAGACAGAGTGAAAACCAAAAAAATAAAAATATCAGGCAAAAGAGAAAAAAGAAGAAAGTTGAAGTTGGAAGTTCCGTTCAAAATTTCTGGTGACGAATTTCATTATTCAGTCTAAAACATTCAGGTTCTTATTTAATTCTATACTTTATTTTAATAAATTTTGTTATAAATGGAGTCATAATATAATTTTAATTTTTCATGAATTGTTATATGTAAATTTGTTGCAGTATCCTGTTTTATCTATGTGATCCCTTATTTCAATATCTTGTGAATACTATTAACAGTGAAAAGTGAAAATTAATAGAATGCAGTAAACTGTCTGATTTTTCATCTGTATATGACAAGAAAAGAGTAAAAATTATATACACAATAATTCGTTAATTGACACACACTTCACTGCACATACTTATCATTCACTCATACACTACACATGTCACACACAAAAGAACTCATATTCACAATCATCTTTTTTATTTAATCTTTGCATAAATTCCTACACTGATATTTATACACATTTACTATTACACATACTCATGGATGTACAGTAGAGAAAAAGGAGGAAAATTGAAAAAGATAAAGAGGGAAAATAGTGAAACGAGAGAGAAATCAGAGAGAGATGACGAGAAAATAAAAAATATATCGGTGTTCATTGACTATTTTTGGCAAGTTTCTCGTAGGAAACCTGCTAGATCTACTGTCAAAAAATTCACCTTCCCCCACACAAATCTTTCCGGTGCACCCATCTTGTCGGAATCGCCACTAGCCACCAGCGAAATCTCACCGGTTTCCATCCCCACAAACCCGAAACCCAATCCCCACCACCGGCGACATCACCAACGGCAAAATCATCACCGGAAACCACCAGAAAACTCCTTCCCAATGCAACCTCAATACCGAATCTCGCTAAATCCAGTCACCAACCTAAAATCCACCGAAAAACTAAAATCGGCTACCCACCGCTGGAAAATTCCTAGATCCGACTCCCATTTATGTAAATCTGGAGAATTTTTACCGAGATTCAGTCAAAGCCCACCAAAAATACCCTCGCTATACCAACGTTGACAGGTATGTCCATTGCCATCCGTCACTATTTTTGGCGACCACCTTAGTTTCCAAATTCTTCACTGGTTTTGACGGTCCTCAATTTCACATGTTTTTCTGTTCTTGGGATTTTAGTGTTTTGAAAGACCACATAGTGTTTTAGACTAACACAAAACAAACAATCAAACAAACCCAGTGTATTCCTACAAAGTGGGGTCTAGGGAGGGTAAATTATACGCAGTTCATACCGCTACCACCAAATAAGTTGAGAGGTTATTTCTGATAGACCCCCGGCTCAAGATAGAGAATAGTAAACAAGAGCGTAATGAAACATGAATCATGATGAATGGCATAACATAAAAAGGCATAAGACATAATAAAATAGAAATTAGATCAATACGAGATAAGATAAATAAGCACAATATGAAATAAGAGATAAGAAATAGGACATCAGGAATACGACCCCCACCTAGTAGTAACATACACTCACAGACCAGAGACACCCGCCACACCCAGACCCTCCTGAATAGGGGCTCCTACCTATGGACACATTCCTAGGATTACTAACCTGACTATACATGAGCTCTTGTAACTACTTTCTACAACCCACGCACACATCTTAGCCTTCTACCCTTATCGACGACCTCCACACCTTCCTATCTAGGGTCATGTCGTCAATAAGATGACGCTGCTCTATGTCCTGTCCAATCACTTCCCTTCGGTACTTCTTCATCCTACCTCTTCTCCTCTTGAAGTCATCCAACACAAGCCTCTCACACCTATAAATTGGGGAATCCGTGCCCCTCCTCATCACATGCCCAAACTATCTCAACCTTTCTTTCCGCATCTTTCCCTCCACCAAAGCCACTCTTACGTTCTCTCGAACAGTCTCATTCCTAACTCTATCCCCTCTAGTAATTCAACACACCCAACATAACATTCTAATTTTCACCACCTTCATTTTTTGAATATGTGAGTTCTTAACTAGCCAACACTCTTCTCCATATAGCATGGCTGGATGGACTACCACTCTGTAGAATTTGCCTTTAAGCTTAAGTGGAACCTTATTATCACACAACACTCTCGAGGTGAGCCTTCACTTCATCCAAACTTCTCCAATACATTTAGAGACATCCTCATCAATCTCACCATTCCCCTGAATCATAGACCTAAGATACTTAAAACTATCCCTCTTAAAACATCTTAGGAATCCAACCTCACCACCACATCATGCTCCTACCTCTAGTTACTAAACTTACATTCCATATACTCCATCTTGGACCTACTTAACCTGAACCCCTTAGATTCAAGGGTTTGCCTCCAAACCTCTAATTTTTCATTCACACCCCCCACCCCCTGTATCTCATCAATCAGCACTATATCATCCGCAAATAAAATACACCAAGGAACCTCCCCTTGAATACTCCACATCAACACCTCCATCACCAATGCAAATAGGAACGGAGACACTATCCTCCTCAATCTCTGCTTAACCACCCACTTCTAAATCTTTATAGTATGACTCAACAGCATGATACCCTTATAGTTGGTGCCACTCTAAATGTCACCTTTGTTTTCATATAAAGGAATCAACGTACTCTACCTCCAAGCCTCTGGCATTCCATCATCTTGAAAATATCATTAAACAAATCAATCAACCACCTTAAACCTACCCCACTTATAAACTTCTAAAAATTCACCAAAATCTCATCAGGCCCTATCGCCCTTCCCCTCTGTATCCTACGAATATCCTCTCTGACCTCCTCAACCTTAAAGTGTCAACAATAACTGAAATCACGTCTCTCCTCCGAGTTCTCCAACTTTCCTAACTCAAATCCTATGTCCCTTTCTTCGTTCAAAAGCCTATGAATATACTTCTGCCATCTCTTCTTAATATGGATATCCTCCACCGAAACTCTAACATCCTCTTCCTTAATGCACTTCAGTTTGCCGAGGTCCCAACCCTTCCGCTCTCTAGCCTTAGCAAGCCTATACAACCTCTTTTTCCTGCCTTTCTCCTCTAACCGCGTATACAAGCTCTCAAATATTGTTGTCTTAGCAGTCGTAACTGCTATCTTAGCCTCTTTTCTTGCTACTTTGTAGACCTCTCTATTCACCCGCTTCTCCTCTGTATATTTACTCTCAATCAACTTAACATACGCCCCCTTCTTAGTCTCCACTTTCTTCTTAACTTCTTCATTCCACCACCAGTCCCCCTTATATCGTCCTGTTTGACCTCTTGCAATACCGAACACTTCTCTAGCAGTCTCTATGATGCAACTGAAAGCCCTGTAGACACATAAAATATATTGGATCAAATTCATATAAAACATAAATTTGATCCACATTTTATTGGGTTTAAACTTATTTTGGGCTTAAAAAATAATAAGCCTATTTTATTCCTCATCAAGGTCTATCTCACCTTGAAGCCCAAACTCATCAAGTGATGTGGCATCCCAGTTAAATCCAAAATCAATGAGACGTCGTCACATGTACAAATAATGTGAAAGTCTCATTCAAATTCAATAACCAATCAAAAGGAGCTAAGTGGCAAAGTGATATGTTTCGGTCAATCACAAGCAACTAGGTCTACCCCCTACAACTATAAATAGGGGAGTAACATAACATTCTAGAGAGACAAAAGGAGGACATTCTACAAGCATTGGAGAAAGCTTCTGCATTGACTACATAGCTCTTAAATTAATTAACTAATAAAGTTCTTCCCGGAGATCAACTCGACAAGACGAAGTGCTGTCAGACAAGTCCCAGATATCCAAACACATTTCTAGGAGGTTTAAATCATCCTACATTCGATAATCACGCTGCAAAGGCCCTCGAATCATGAAAAAACTTAGGAGAAAAAAATCAAGAGAATAAAAAAATTGTACCCGCAAAATTTATTTATATAATATTATTTTTTTTATTTATTTTATTTTTACTTGCAGTTAATTTTTAGCGTTAACAAAAATTTGTTGCGAACAAATTTGGGAACGTCCAGTGGGACCAGTCCTCCTACAAGTCAAAAAATCACAAATTCAACTACTACAATGAACTTCAAAAAAATCAATGTAGTTTTGTGCAAGAAGTCTACTACTACCACGTGTACTGAGATCAAACTTGTTGGCCCCATCAATCGATGCAATCTCAATGCTTGTGATTTGGATGGATCCCAACACTTCACCTTTTTGGACATAACAAAAATGAGAAAATCTCAAATTTTGGCAGTAACTACAACCCCTGGGGGTAACTTTGCATCTATGTTATCAGAAGAACCGTCTGAAACTGGCTGTAACTTTGGAGAATCTGAAAACTTAATGAATTCTCAAACTTCAACAAAATTTAACATGTTCATGGTTGATGTAATTGACTTAGACGAGAAGTTTACAATGATGGAGAAAAATATTGAAGCCTTGAAGAAGTCTGTTGATGAGAAAGATCATCAAATCGCCTGACTTATGAGGAAGTTAGATCTCTACAATCTTGGAGAGTCAAATTATAATCTAACACCGCGAGAAAAAGTTGAAGGTGAATCTCTCATCAAGATAAGTGACAATTACCGCGATGATCGATCCACTTCAGTGGCTACTCTAATAGTTTAACAACTGTAAGATATGATTGTAAACACCATTAAGGCACAATATGGAGGTCCATCACAAAGTTTCGTAGGATGCTCAAAGTCATATTCTAAGTGAATCGAGGGCTCACCGATGCCAATTGGATATCAACCGCAAAAGTTTCAACAATTTAATGGAAAGGGAAATCCAAGGAAAAACATTTCTCATTTTGTTGAGACTTGTAGCAGTACTGGCACACATGGTGATTTTCTTGTCAAGCAGTTTGTTCGCTCTTTGAAAGGCAACTCTTTTGATTGGTACACGGACTTGGAGTCTGAATTAATTGATTGTTGGGAGCAACTAGAAAATTAGTTCCTAAATCATGTCTATCAGCACCCATCGTACGGTCAGCATGATAGAGTTGACAAATATAAAACAAAGTAAAGATGACCCTGTAGTGGACTACATAAATCGCTGGCGAACATTGAGCTTCAACTGCAAGGATCAACTTTCTGAAACTTCCGCAATTGAAGTTTGCATTCAAGGGATGCATTGGAGCCTTGTGCATATCCTCCAAGGAATTAAACCTCGAACTTTTACAGAATTAGCTACGTGGGCTCATGGCATGGATCTAAGCATTGCAAATCATAGGCTGACGTCACCTGCTTTTAATCTTAAGAAAGAAGTCACGAAATTCAAAAACCCATCAGAAGATCAAATTGGGGAATCTATGATGATAACAGTGAGTTTTACGAAGGCCTCTACAAGACAAAAGTTAAAAGAGAAAGCTCTAAAGTGACAAATACAAGAGGTAAAAAATCAATCAACCTTGAAGGAGTTACAAGAAAGGGTAAATCCTTTCCCCGACTCTAATGTTTCTGGGATTCTTGATGAGTTACTAGCCAAAGAAGTCATTGAGCTTCCTAAGTCCAAGCGACCTGAAGAGTCAGACAAAGTCGACGATCCTAAATATTATAAATTTTACCGCATTATTGGTCATCACACCACAAAATGCTTCATCCTGGAGGAAAAGATCATGACATTAATGCAAGAGAAAAAAATCATCATCAATGATGGTGATCATGAAAAATCATGTTAGCGCCAAACTGGACCATATAAAAGGATCAATTTCAAAAGTTCTACAACCCATGTGCTCTGTGGCATCACCAAAAGGTGAGGGAATCATCATGCTGCAATTTGGGAGCTTTGACCCAATTGAGGTTCCTACTATAAAGAAAATAACAAGCAAATCCATCCAAAATGACTTCTCCAATAGGAAGAAGGGTGATACTTGGACATTGATCACTCGCAAAAGAAAAAAATGTCAAAGGACTTCTAAATTCCAACTTTCAAAAGTCGACACAAGATCAAGTGCAAATCTGCTTCAACCAATGGGGGCAATAATTTCCAAACTGAAGTACAACAGTACTCCATTACAAAGGGTTGGAAGGCAAGTCAAGACGCTCCTTGATGCATGAGCCTAAATTGTAAGTCAAAAATTCTCCTCGACGCACGACCCTAAACTACTAGTCAAAAGGCTCCTTAAGGCACGAGCTTAAACTGCATGTCATTCCTAGTCCGCATGAGTCTTAACTGTGAACGGCCCTCTAAAAAAGAAAGAAAGAAAAAGAAAAATGAAAGAAATTTTTTTTTAAAAGTAAATTAACTCATCATGCCCGAACTATGCTATGACTCGATCTCCTAGGTACGTAGGTAGCTTAAAGTATTTTTACTCTAAGTTCAGTCGTATGAGTTAAAAAAATAAAAAAGAAAATAGAAAGAGGAAAAGTATGTGTAATTATTTAAGCATGGCAATAACACTGTGAATTTACATGGATATCACATGAGGGTAGATGTTTCTTCCCTAAGTTTACCGCAGACACGCAAAGGTAAAGAGACCAGCAAAGCAAAGCGGATTTCGACAACATATTTGTATAAATCCGTATAGGTGTTCATGGCATTTTGACATATGTGGTAGATCTAAGAGACTTCTCCACAATGAAAAAAGATGGCTCATGATTCAAAGGTTCTTATGCCAAGCTATGCCTTTTCCATCATAGTCGCTTAAAATTGCAAAATAGGCTATCAGATTCTGAACTAAGCTGATTTTGATGACGTATCTATATAAATATATAGGGGATTTAAGTGTATTTTTTTATGTATGTAGTATCTCTATTAATCTAATTTCTAATGCAAAAAATTGCACCTGATTCTGATACTCCCACATCGAGATATGGAATTTATGGTGACGCTGCACAAAGGTGAAATAACTAGCGAACGAAGCATAGAAGGCCATTTTTGGAGAGATATCTAGGAAGATTAAGATGCAATATGATTGTGGTTTCCACGTGAGACGTAGCTCTATGAATCTACCTTCTAATGCAAAAAAAGACACGTAATTCTGATACTTCCACATCGATATATGGAATTTATGGTAACGTTGTGCAAAGCTAAAATAACTAGCGAGCCACGATTAGAAGGCCATTTTTAGATCAATATCTGGGATGATTTGGGTGCAATATAATTGTGGTTCCCGCTTGAGATGTATCTCAATGATTCAAGTTTCTAACACAAAAAACAGCTCCTGATTTCAATACTCCTACATCAAAAAATAGAATTTATCGTGACGCTACACAAAGATGA
The DNA here is from genome assembly GCF_002878395.1 of Capsicum annuum. Lineage (NCBI taxonomy): Eukaryota > Viridiplantae > Streptophyta > Magnoliopsida > Solanales > Solanaceae > Capsicum > Capsicum annuum. The sequence continues at coordinate 173,487,069 of NC_061120.1, read as the reverse complement.
TAAAATAGACGTATTAGGACATCAAATTCCATTTGTATCAATCAAACAACTCATGTTTTTGTTCTCCCATCAGAGAATAAATATTTTTGTAGACGTGTTCCTATTACTTGCTCATCAAAGTCAGAAAAGGCTACTCGCTGTGTCAATATTATCAATCTGGATGACACCACGTATGTGCTCCTTGAAAAGAATGAGATTCTCTCACTCGAAGCCTCTTTATCGCTGAGCCCCACAGATGAGATGCACCACATGCTTGATTTGCAACAATGGATAGCAGACACTCAAAACTTCATCATCACAAGGTCTCAAGAATTACACCAAGTACATGCTCACTGAAGCTAAAATGGAAAACTTTCAGCATCATCAAGGATGAAATCAGATCATTCCAAGTCACTTTATTATCAAGCAGTAAGGAAGTAGTGCACTAAATGGTTTAACATTACTCATGTCGACCTTTTTGGTCTAACATAAAGGCCATTTGCATAAACCTGAAAAGAAAAAAAATAAAGATGGAACACATCAACGGTATTGACCGGATGAAGCTTCTCGGTTCTACGCAAATTGATGCTAATTACATGAAACTTTAATTCGGCGATAAGTGTCGATACCAAACACATGATGCTTCAATTTGGCATGATTAAAATTGGGAAAAACACATCAGTTTAGTTCAACATAGCTGATATCGATGTCAATTAGCATGAAATTTGGTTTTCAACCATTGATCTTCTATGCCGAGATGCAAGGAGTTTTCTATTCCAAGATTTAAGGAAATAGACACAAATTTTCTTGCCAAGGATAGAAAAGAGTTACTCTGAGTGTCCGTTTCCAAGCTGTGATAGGAAATATTGCTGGCCAAATCCTCGAGAAAATGGGTGAAGCACTTAGTTGTTGCTCATTAAAAACTGCGACTCGAAAAATGATGCCTCAAGTGGTTCCTGACCATTCATCCGGACAATGTTTGTATATTCTTGGTGTGATATCGACACCACTTGCATTTTTTCATGAACCTACAAAAAAATGAAGAAAAGAGGAGTGATCACGAATATGCAATCTGGAGTCACGACATGACAGCTTATAGCATCAACTTCAAAAATTTATTCTCGTCAATACAGCAGGAGTTTGACATTGATTATTGGATATAACGCAGTAATATAAGTCTAGCCGCTCCAGAACTTAGTCATTCAACATTTGGATATTCCTACAGTCAGATGTGATTTTTACTCTGTGAGGGTTTAAAGCTGAAAATCATGAAAGGCACTCCATGTACTTCTTCGGTCGGTATTGCAAGGAGCTTGTATACTTTGCATGAAATCCACCAATGCTGCCAAAAAGGTTGAGGTGCACTAGTAGTGCTCTCCAAATACATAGTTACAAAGAAGTCAAGGGATGTCTTTGCAAAGGTTACGGATTTCAAAAGATTGTGGTTGATGTGATTTCATAACATCCCCTTATATAGAAGCTCCTATGAAGAATTTTCAGTTTGTGTACAAAGAATGTTGTGGTGAAATTAGAAGATGAGAATCCCTGAAAATTTCAAATTGTCAATCAGTTGAAAAATTACCATATTGAGGAGATTTCATTGGAGGTGATTTTAATTCTTTCTTGAAGTAAAAAAGAAAGTTAATATTTTTTCCTTTGGTACATGAAACCAAATAGGAGTTGATAATTTTCTTTGGTACATGAAATCAAAAGGAAAGTTGATATTTTTCTTTGGTACATGAAATCAAAAGGAAAGTTAATATTTTTCTTTGGTACAAAAAGATCAAGTCAACTTTTTTACTTCATACGTGCAATATGTCAAGTGAGGAATTTGTATTGATCCTTTTAATTCAAATACATTGAAAAGGGTACATTGTTTTGCAAGTAAAAGCTACTTAAATAAATATTATAGTGGTGATTTCTTATGTTCATATTTATCCAAGAAGAGTAAAAAAAAATAAAGTTGGTCTTTTTTTTTAATACTCTTGAAATAATATCGAGTTTGTACTCGATTGTGAATGAAAAATGAGGATCACTACAAACAAATCATTAGTTGCTTTGACGAAGACTTTAACGACATGAAAGTTCATGGAGGAAACTTTAGTTAGACCACTCACAAGAATTGGTCTAACTAGGACGCACTGATGAGAAACAAATACCTTTAAAGTCACGAGAATGAAAACACATACATGAGTATTTCAAGTCTCGCTGCCAAGTTTTGGCAAGCCTACACATCGACCAACGTTGAAGTAGGGGGCATCTGTGCACACATAAAATTTATTGGATCAAATTCATATAAAATTTAAATTTGATCCACATTTTATTGGGTTTAAACTTATTTTAGACTTAAAAAATAATAAGCCTATTTTATTCTTTATCAAGGTCTATCTCACCTTGAAGCCCAAACTCATTAAGTGATGTGGCATCCCAATCAAATCCAAGGCCAATGAGATGCCGCCACATGTACAAATGATGTGGAAATCTCATTCAAATTTAACAACCAGTCAAAAGGCGTCAAGTGGCAAAGTGACATGTTTCGGCCAATCACAAGTCACTAGGCCTACCCCCTACAACTATAAATAGGGGAGTAACATAAAATTCTAGGGAGATAAAAGGAGGACATTCTGCAAGCATTGGAGGAAGCTTCTGAATTGACTACACAGCTCTTCAACAAATTCACTAATTGAGTTCTGCCCAAAGATCAACTCGACAAGACGAAGTGTTGTTAGATAATTCTCGGAGATCCAGACATATTTCTAGAAGGCTCAAATCATCATACATTCGAGAATCATGTTGGAAAGGCCCTCGAATCACAAAAAAACTTAGGAGAGAAGAATCGACAGAATAACGAAATTGTACCCGCAAAATTCATTTACATAAAATTATTCTTTTTGTTTATTTTATTTTTTCTTGCGGTTAATTTTCAGCGTTAATGAAAATTTATTGCGAACAAGCCCTACCCCACATAACTTCCACGTCCCCCCTACACTCCCACACCCCTAATCCCTCCACTTTCTCCTCTATTTCTAGCGCACTATCTGGCGTCAAGCCACAACACCTAATTCTAGGTCGACCCTCCTCGGCCCTTCTCTTCTTGCTCTTCTTAATAATCAAGTCCATCACCGGAAGCCTGTGCTGGGTCAAAAGATGCTCACTTGGAAAGACTTTACAGTTCTTACATAAAACTCTATCCTCATTCCTAAGCAGCGAAAATTCAATCTGAGTCTTGGCTAACACGCTTCGGAAGGTAATCAAGTGATTTTCCTTCTTCTAAAAGCTTAAATTCACCACACCAGCCCAAAGTCCCTCGTAAAATCGAACAGAGCATCTCCCTCATCATTTCTAACATTGAAACTAAAACCTCCATGTACATCGTCATAACCTTCCGGCAAAACCCCAATGTGCCTATTGAAGTCCCCCACTATGACAATTTTCTCTGAACTAGGCACGCTTCTCACCACCTCATCCAAAGCCTCCCAAAACCTCGCTTTCACCTCCTCCTCCAAGCCCACCTGTGGCACATAAACTCTACACACATATAGCGTAAACCCCCCAATGACCAACTTAATCATCATCGGCCTATACTGGCCTTTTTAACCTCTATCACCTACCCTTTAAGCTCCTTATCCACTAAGATCCCCATTCCATTCCGATGTTTGTCACTTCTTGAGTACCACATCTTATACCCATCCACATCCCAAGCCTTACACTCTATCCACTTAGTCTCCTGGACACACGCAATATTAATCTTCCTCTTCTTAAGAATCTTCACCATCTCTATGGACTTACCCTGAAGGGTCCCTATATTCCAAGACCCTACCCTCAACCTATCTTCTCTTACCTCTCGCCTACTTCTACCACCCCTCACCACACCATCCCTAACACCCAACATAAACCTCACACCCACCTCTGCCCTCCCCTCTTCACCCCCACCTAAAACTGCCCCCAACCCCAACCCACTCGGACTGACACTAATTTTTTAAAAAAATAGATTAAAAATAATATGGTTAGTTTTGTGTATTTGTATTATTATTTTATTATTATTATTATTATTATTTTCTATTATTATTTCTTTGTCATTGATAAATCTTAAATAATTACTTGTTAGATTAATATATCATTTTAAATGAATTTTACTCAATTTTTATTGTTAAAAGTTATGTAACTTTTTAAATAGATAAAAAGTATTACAAGTTTATAAGAGACAAATAACGCCTCTAACACTAGGCAAATTTTAGAGATGTTTAAAATTTTTGTCTCAATTAAGAATGTGGTGTACACATCTTTCTGAGATATTTAAAAATAATTCAAGGATGCAATAATGCACTTTGACAAATATTTTTTAAAAATTAATTTTTCATCAATTGAATACAAGAGTTTTAAATAATTTTTGTATAATAAAAATGAGCGAATTTAGACTTTAACATAATTTATAAAAATAGTTTAAGTAAGGATAACTCAATAAAAGTGACTGTGCTAGAATCATAGGACTCGAGGGGTGCCTCACACCTTTCCCTCAATCAATAAAATTCCTTACCCGATCTTCTATTTTTGCATACCAGAATAAAGAGTCATTTCCTTTTAATTACGGATTTAAAAAGGTGACTTCGAACTCCATAACTCATTTCGAAGTGGCGACTCTATAAATAAATTAATCTCTATTCAAAACCGACACTTTAATTAGAAAAACCCTTCGACCCTCGAGCGAAAAAAAGGTGTGACATATATATATGTATATATGTATATATATATATATATATATGTATATAAAGGAGGTTAAGTAGTATGTTGATGTGACACCTCTTAGATTCAAGAAAACCCATTTATCTTTTTTCTCCCTTTTTTGAACTTTTTTCTTCATTTTTTCATTTATCGATCAATTTGTTTAATAATCAAAAGAAATGGTTCAAATACTAATCCAACATTTATTTATATCCTTTAATATAAAAATACATTTTAAAATCCTTTTTTAAAAAATAAATTAAAAAAATCCTTTTTTTGGGAAGAGGGTTGATAGGCGGGTGGGTGGGGGTGTCAGAGTAGGTAGTAGGGATGAGGCAAGAAAAAGTTTTAAATTTGTTTTGTTAAAAAAAGATTTAAAAAATTAGCGGAGGAGGAGAGGGAGAGGAGTAGTAGGAGCTGGGGGTCAAGGTAGAGAAGTGAGGGGGAAGGGGGAAGAAAAAAATTGAAAAGTTTTAAAACTAAATTTATTTTTTTTAGGTTGGGGGAGGGGGAATGGATGGGAGAGGGGGCTGGTAGGAGGGGAAGAGGGAGGGTAGGGGTGTGGGGTAAGAGAAAAGTTTAAATTTTTAATAAAATATAGATATTATTTTTGGAAGGGGGGCTGGTAGGGGTAGGGGTGGGGTGGGGGTAAGGGATGGACTAAGAAAGAATTTTGAAATACTTTTAAAATAATTAAATTTTGAGGGTGAGCATGGGGGTAGAGGTAGGAGTGGAGGTGGGGTAGGGGTAGGAGTGGTGTTGGGGTGATACGGTATTGAGGGCAAGGGACGGGGATGGACTAAGAAAAAATTTTGAAATACTTTTTAACATAATTGAATTTTGGGGGTGGGGTGGGGGTAGGGGTAGGGGTGGTGTCGCGGTGATAGGGTATTGGCGCGGGGGCGGGGTAGATGATTTTGAGAATTGTATGAACATTTCAACTTTAAACTGAGGTTGAAAGAGAATTTTAGAAAATGTTTTCCTTACGTTTTGAAGGGGAGTCATTTTTCTTAGATTTATGGAAAATAAGGGTGTGTTTGGTATGATAGAAAATGTTTTTTGAAAAATGTTTTCCCTTGTTTGGTTGCACTAAAATATTGAGAAAATGTTTTCCAAAATGACTCATTTTTCTCTATTTGAGGGAAAATTACTTCCCTCATGGGCCAAGGGAAAGTCATTTTCCAGAAAATGATAGATATGACTTTAATGCCCCTACCCCCACCCCACCCCACCCCTCTCCCTCCACCCCAACAACACTCAAATTCACATTACTCAAAAAATTCACATTACTCAGAAATATTTTTCACTGTGCTTTGCTCCAAATTTTCACTGCTTGAAATAAAAAATATTGAAACTCAAATTTTTCCCTGTTTTCACTGTTCGTTGAATAGAGGAAGACTTACCTATGTTACTTTTTCTAATTTCATATTCCATTTTGTCATCATTGTAGCTTATTTCACAAGGTTGAATAAGCTTGTCGTTCAATTGTATTTCTATTGATTGTAGTATCTTGAGATTCACCTGATAAAATGTTGAAAAGTGTCTCATATGCTTGCTAATTAGTAATTGCTTAAAATTTAGTGACTTGTAATATCTTAATACTCAATATTGCTATTATTTGTTATGCTTAAATTAGTTCAGGCAGTGATATACTAGTTAACGGTTAGTAGTATTTTCTAAAAAATATTTTTTCACTCACCAACCAAACACTAGAAAATATATTTCTGAAAAATATTTTCTACTCACCAATCAAACACCATATAATATTTTTTGGAAAATATTTTCCAATCACCAACCAAACATGAGAAAATAAGTAGAAAACCAACTTATTTTTCAGGAAAACTTTTTCTAGGGAAAATATTTTCCATCATACCAAACACACCCTAAGTTGATTTGGAAAATATTTTTCAAAACATATAAGTCAACCAAACATAAGAAAACTGGAAAACATTTTTTGAAAAATGTTTTCCTTCATACCAAACACACCATACGTGTTTTTTCTTGTTTCACTTAAAATCAGTGTTCTCTTTTCTTTTCTTAATTTCAAATATGTTCTATTTCTTTTATTTTAGATCTGTTCTTCAACTTTTTTTCGTATTCCAATTTTGTTATTTGGGGAGATGTGGAGGTGAAGGTGGAGGTTAGGAAGAAGGAGAGGAAAAGAGAGAGACAAGAGGAACCATAAATTTGGGTGGTCTTCATTTTTTTTGGAAGAAAAGGTGGAAGGTAGTGGTGAATTTGGAACAAAAATACAATGAAGAGGAAGATCCAAGAAGAAGAAAAAGAAATTTGATAAGAACATCACACATCACACCTATTTGGGGTGAAAATTATTTTTCCTTCCCAACCTTACCTTAAAAATTAAATTCCTCCCTCGAACAATAGACAACCCCCCCCCCCCCCCCCCCCCTTTTATCCTAATTAAATTTTTAAAATATCTATTATACCCTTCCATCATCAAAATTTTTTTTAACTTCTTTAAAACCATCATATTTTTAATTTTTTTCAAATTTCATATAACAAATTTTTCATCGAAACATAAACATTATTTTCTAGGCAAGAAAAAATAAGAAATACTAATTAAGTATATAAGCTAATGATAATGATCTATAATTAAATAAATCAACATACTAAGAAAATTAATTTTATTAATAGTAATCAAAACTCTAATAATTATTTTACAAGTGAATATAATAAGTAGTATTAACTTTATCAACATATTTCAATGCAGAAAATACATCATAGTGACTAAAAATAAGGTCAAATTTTTAAAGATTATATTTATTTAAATAACTTATAATTTATGTAATATTCTATTAATGGCAATCACAACTTATTAATTTATATAAACAATAGATAATATCGTTTCTTAACACTTTACCCTCATATTATAAATAGTTGTTTAAATTTACTTGTTTAATTTATGAAATCAATAGAATTGTATTTTTTTTCTATCCTTAATATTAAATTACTACATAAAGTAGTAGTATAGATAAATTTAAAGTTTCGAAGAATCATTAATAAGGTTAATTCAGTAAAATACATCTCTAAATAAAATATTCTTAAGGGTTGTGTCACATCAATAAAAGTCAAGCAATAAGTACAGGATTAAAATTATAAAGACAAAATGGACATTGCATAGGATAAAAGGGGGTATGACTATTGTTCAATGTTGGGGGGAGAGGGGGAGTTTGACTTTTAAAGCAAAGTTGAAAGGTGAAAACAATTTTAATTCATTTTAGGTATATTACAATCATTAAATCATGCCAGAGAAAAATATTTTAAATGATTTAAATTTAAAGTGATAGAAATGTTCAATAAATACAACATTGAGTTAATGTGCCTAAGTGAATTATGGAGATAAATTTGAGGACACGTAGGTTACGTATGCCGTTATCTGATAGTGATATATATGATGATGTCAATCACTTATGTTGATTCTCATCAATGATGTGATCAATGTGTAAAAATGTCATAATTAATGTCTCTTAATCCATTTTTGCTGCTTTTAGATTTCAAATATTTGATATTCTTATAAGTATTGGCATCCATGTTGATAACTTGTGAAAATGAGCTAGGATAGCTCAGCCACTTAGAGAGGAGAAGAGGATACTTTGAGAGAGAAAGGAAGAAAACTCATTATTTGATATTGTGATTCATTCCACAATTAAACAGTTGCTACATATGAGTATATATATAGAAGGTTCTAGATTTGCTAGTCGACTAACCTCAACTCACTTTAACCAACTAACTATCCAATTAGTAACAATTAAATTAGTTGTAATCCTGCTATCTAACCAACTCTAACTAAACTCTAACTAAATGTTCAACTAACTTCAACACCCCTCCTCAAGCTGATGGTGAAAAGATATCTTTCAACAACAGCTTGGATAATAGGTAGTCATGAAATTGCTTGCCAAGTCTCTTGTTCAGCAGATCAGCAAGTTGGTCTTTAGTTGATGCAAAAATTTTGACAACGCCTTGTAGAATTTTTTCCCTGACAAAGTGACAATCGATGTCAATATATTTAGTTTTTTCATGGAATATAGGATTAGTTACAATCTGGATAGCAGAATTGCTGTCACAATACAAGTGAATTGGTATATCAAGAATAACTCCCAATTCTCTGAACAAGCCTTTCACCCAAGTGATTTCAGCCACCGTAGAGTCCATATTTCTGAATTTAGTTTCCGCAGAGCTCCTAGCAACTGTGGCTTATTTTTTTTATTTCCAAGAAATCAGTGCACCGCCATACACAACTAGATAGCCAGTGACAGAACTTCTGGTTTGAAGACAACCATCCCAATCAGAGTCACAAAATACTTCAAGTTTTTCGAAACCTGTGGAAGGTAATAGCAGACTAAGACCAGGAGCTGATTTAATGTACCTCACTACTCTTAGAGCTGCATCAAGATGTGATTGTTTTGGTTTATGAATGAACTGACTTAGGACCTGAACTGCATAGGCTATATCAATTCTTGTCATTGTGAGATATAAAAGTCTACCAATCAATCTTTGATACTGCCCAACATCCTCTAATTCTTTGTCTTCAGGATCCTTATTTTCTACTAGTATCATTTTGTCAAATTCTGTAGAAGTGAGTTTTAAGTTGGATTCAAGAGTGTGCCAGCAGGTTTTACTCCTCCAAGTCCCATTTTAGCAACTAGTTCTAGAGCATACTTTCTCTATGACATCACAATACCTTTGGAGGATCTTGCAAATTCTATACCTAGGAAGAACTTTAGTTCACCTAAGTCTTTCATTTTGAACTTTAGTTGTAAATTATTCCTTGTCTGCTGAATTAGGTCTAGGTCACTACCTGTGACTAGCAGATCATCCACATAGACTAGAACCACCACCAGGTGAGATTGTACTTTTTTTGTGAACAATGACTTTGTGTAAATCCCAACTGTAATAAGGCATTTGTAATTTTCTTATTCCACTATCTAGGGGCCTATTTGATGCCATACAAATATTTATGCAACCTGCACACTTTAAGCTTGGTATTATGATAAGATAAACCTTGAGGAATGTCCATGTACACCTCTTCTATTAGATCACCTTGTAAAAAGCCATTGTGTACATCCATCTGATAAACATACCAAATTTATGATGCAATAATTGCTAATACAGATCTTACTTTGGCCATTTTAGCCACAGGGAAAAAGGTATTTGTATAGTCCAACCTCTCCTTCTGACTATACCCCTTAGCAAACAGCCTAGCCTTGTATCTTTCAACTTTCCCTGAGGTAGTATAGTTGACTTTAAATACCTATTTATAACTAATTGGAACTTCGCCAGCAGGTAGATCAATAATGCTCCGTGTTTGGTTTTCTTCTAAGGAAGATATCTCCTGCTACATGGCTTCTATCCACTTAGCATCTTTAACAGCCTTAGAGAAAGACTGAGGTTCCATAATGTGGGAATAAGATGCCAGATTAATATAGAATACAGATGATATATTAGCATAGCTAACAGAGTTAGAGATGGGATCGTTACAAGTGGAATTTCCCTTGCATTTAGTTATGTAATCCTGCATCCAGAGTGGAGGTTTCAAGGATCTTGAGGACTTCCTAATAGAAAGTGAAAGGGTAACTACTGTTGATGAAGGTAAGGTATATGGTATCTCAGGTTCTACACTCTCTGAAAGAGAAGAATAGTGTGATAGATATTATGTTTCAGGATCTGAACTTTGTGTGGGAACATCATTTGAGGGAGAAGGAATTGGAGAAGTAGTATAATCAGCTTTTGTGGTTGGAAGCAAATCCACAATAGGAAAAAAAGTGGTAGCACTAGAGAAACAGGATGCATACAGGGAAATATATCCTCCTTAAAGACCACATCTCTACTAATATGAAATTCCTTGAAGAAAATGCTAAACATCTTGTAGCCCATCTGAGTTTATGAGTAACAATGAAAAACTGCAGGCCCTGCTCTTGGAGCAAACTTATCAGATCTTTTCACACATATTACATACCCAAGAAAACCAAAAACTTTCATGTGAGAGAGATCAGGAGCATGACCAAAAACCTTTTCAAAAGGAGACAGTCCTTGAAGCACTGATGATGGTAACCTATTAATGATGTAAAATGCAATACTAATACATTCTCCCTAAAATTTCAAAGGAACTTTAGCTTGAAATCTAAGAGATCTGGTAACTACTAGAATATATCTATACCTCCTCTCAGCAAAGCCATTTTGCTGAGGAGTACATACACAAGAGCTTTGGTGTATGATTCCTAGAGACTAAAGTAATTTATGCATTTGAAAATTACAAAATTCATAACCATTATCAGACCTCAAACATTTTACTGAGCAAGAATACATATTATGTATCATAGCAAAAAAGGATTTTATTTCAGTAATTACATCAGATTTTATAGGTAACAGAAACAGCCAGGTATATCTTAAGTGATCATCAACTAGAGTAAGGAAGTACCTCTTACCATCATGTGTAGGAACTCTATAGGGACCCTAGACATCTGCATGTATAGTATGAAAATAGGAACTAACAGTGGTATGACTTAAGGGAAAAGGCAACCCAGTTTGCTTAGCTAAGGGACACACAGTACAATCAGTGACTCTATCAGCACAAGTAACAGGTTGCAAACCATTTATTCTATACAAAGTACTAATTGGTACATTTTCTATCCTTCTATGCCACAAAACACCATCAGACTTCTTATTCTGACTGGCTAAAGTAGAGCCAGTATAAGCAGTAGTAGTTCTTCTAATACTATCAGCTACAGTTTGAACTTTATGCTTGTCTCTTGAATTGATCACATACAAACCACCAACTTCTGTACCAATCCCCTTCACCTGAACACTTAAGAGATCCTGAAAGAGATAGAAATCAGGATAGAATAGCACGGCGCAATTGAGTTCCTTTGTTAGTTTGGAAACTGATAAAAGATTGTATGTGAAGTTAGGAAGATGCATGACATTAGAAATTTTGTGATCTCCAAAAATATGAGCTGAACCTAGATATTGCACATAAACAACCTCACCAGTAGACAAGTACACCTTGGTCTTTTTAATACTCTCAAAACATCTAAGGTCTGTCAACAACTCGAGAGTATTGGCCATATGGCTTGATGCTCCAAAATCAACTATCCACTTATGACTAGTGTCAAAAGCCCCATAAGCTATAGCATATGAGAACATACCTGATGTCATGGCTAAGTCAGGGGTGGTATCTTTCTTACCTGTAGTGGTATCTCCCTTCCCCAGTAAGTTTAACAACTGATAGTATTATTCCTGGGTGAACTGGGGGATGCCAAGAGTGGATCCATATGAATTTTGATTCATATGATCAGAACCTGCTTGTCTACCTCCTGCAACACTAGCATTATCGTGTAAAAGATAGCAGCTATACCAGAAGAGCCATGTGGAACAAACCTCTTTTTCTGTTTGGATTCACTAGGGTATCCTACCAACTTGTAGCAATTGTCCCTAGTATGTCCTTTGAAATAACAATAATCATAAAAAAGATTGGTATTCTTAAATCTCTGATTTGCTCCAGAGCTTGAAGTGTGAGAATTATTGTAGGAACTTGAGCCAAAAGAGTTACTGACACCAGAGTTGAAACCACTGCTAGGGCCTCTGCTAGAACCACTATACTGAGTGATAACACTAGAAGCTCTAGGTGAGGTGTAGGGAGGGTTCAACACCCCTTTTCCCTTATTGTTAAATAGTAAGGCAGTGTCTTCAGGTAACTTAGTACCCAAATAAAAATACATACTTCTCCTACTCTCTTCAGAGATAATCATAGAATAAGACTTGTTAATAGAGGGTATAGGGACCATGTTCAGAATTTAGTTGCTTGATTGAGAGTAAGAATCATCCAAACCCATAAGAAATTGCAGTAACCTCTAGTACTCAAAATGTTTGACATATTTCCTAGACTCTTCACAACTATAACCAGGACACGACATGAGTGCATCAAATTCAACCCAAAACTCTTTCGATTTTGAAAAGTAAGTAGATACAGAAGAAACTACCCAAGTAAGTGTAGCTATCTCTTTGTACAGAAATAGAATTCTTGATCCATTCACCTTGTCAAATCTCTCCTAAAGATCTATCTACACCTTATGAGTACTAGATGCATAAACCATACCACTTAACAGTTCAATACTTAAGGAGTTCATAATCCATGATAACACTATGGCATTCCAGTTTTCCCAAAGTCCATGTAAAGAGGCATAAAATTTTTCCTTAGGGTATCGACCATCAACAAAGCCTAGTTTACTTTTGCCTAACAGACTTATATGCATAGTGCTACTCCATAAGGTGTAATTTTCAGGATCGTAAGTTTCACAGAGATTAAGAAGCTACCTGGAGTATCTGATGGTTGCAGGAAGAGAGGATGATGCTGATCTATTATTGGCATATCTCCAGCTACGTCCCTAGTTGCAGGTGTAGTTGTTGTCACTAAAGTTTCCAGTAGGTCTTATATTTAAAAATGGATGGAAATTAACTCATAGGGCTAAGAACACAGCAGAAATTGAAGTAAAAACGTAACACCCCACATCGTCCATGAGTTAGCTCATGGTAATATGCTCTTAGAGTGAATACCCGAGCATGAAATTATAGCTAATTTAAGTCCCAGTCAAAAACACCATCATTTTTGTGCTTGGCGCATCGCATAAGGGGTCTATTTAACAATTATCAAATTCCAAGTAGTCTAGCACGATTGTGCGTGTCATGCTAAAATTCCAGGTCCCAACCAGTGGGACAACGCGATGACTCCGCATCGTGGTGATCCTAAGAATCTCATTCATCAATTTCTAGTGAGCCACCTCGATTGTGACGCGTCGCGGTGGGCCAAAAAATTGGGCACCCAGTTATATTTTATTCCATCTCATTAAGGGTATATTAGGTATTTTTCACCCCTCTTATCATCTCAAACACGGGATTATACTCCTAAGTGACCAAATTATTCATACTCTCTTCACAAATTCACAAAAAAACTCTCTAGGATTTCAAACTAAAAACCCAATTAACTCAAGATTAAATCGTGGGTTTTCAAAACTGAGTGAATATTTGGAATCCCCAAATCGTAGGCTTCAAGAATCATTCATCAAATTTCTAAATTGAGGTACGTGGGGTTTATCCTAAAACTATATGGGCTTGTTGAAAACACCCAATTATGATTTAAAAATCATCAAGAATGAATTTGTTGAAGGGATTTTGAGATCCATGATTTTATTATACTTTATGCATGTTTAATGATATTGTTGTTTTTACCTTTAGGCCTTTCACCCTTAAATTGATTTAAACCTATATGAATAGGTATGATGTTGAATATTTGATAGAGAGCATTTTATTGAAATCCCTCTCTTTGATAATTTAGAGTTGATGAACTTGTTGGGAATGATTTAAGATGATTGTTTAATGTTTTGAAGGGGATCTTTTCAATGATTAAGTATTTAACATGATTTTAATGATGATGAGAGGGAGTTTCTTGGTATGATTTCGTTCTTATGTTAAAAAGAAAGAATTTTATGTGATTGACATTTTTGACATGACCACCTTGTGTATTTGAATATTGAAAAAGAGAGGTTCTTGCATATGTTTACATGAGATATATAAAGAGTTTCTTGAAATGACGTATTGATATGGTGGTTTGATGTTCTAGATTTTTGTAACATATTTAAGACTTTTTAACTCGAAATAATTGTAAGTTCTTAAGTAACTACTGGTGTTCTTGATGATATTTCTTATGATTTTGTAGGAAAACCAAGATGAATGGAAATACATCAAATCTCTATCAAGAAGGATGACTTTTGGTGAAAAGATGCAAGAAATTTAGTTTTGAAAAGTTTCTGAAGATTTCCTGACGATATGTCGTGATAAGCTATCAGGTTTGTGATAGGCTATCACGGAGGTCGTTAGGTTTAGGCAGAGAACAAGAAAATTGAAGATTTTCTTATAACATATTATGATAAGCCGTCAGGATTATGATAGGCTATCACGGAGGTCGTCAGGTTGTGATAGGCTATCATGGAGGTCGTCAGATTTATGATAGGCTATCACGGAGGGCGTCAGGTTTGTGATAGCCTATCACAAATGGCGTCACAAAAAGTAAAAATTCTGAAATTTTTATTTCGAATTTTTTCTTAAAGTACGGGAATAAATAGCAACTTTTAGGGCTTCATAGGGCATCTTGGACATCTAGGAACGTCTGGAACTTATTCCAAAGATGACTTTACTTTTCTTTAGTCTCTTAACTTAGAAATTCAATTTTTCATCCTTTGATTTAGTTGTGGGAAATTCTTACTGTACTTGAAGGAGAAACAAATTTGAATTTCATCTTTTGTAAGTTCACTTGCTTTAAGTTACGAATTCATTCTTTGTTATCTCTTTCTATCTTATGAGCAACTAAAAACCCACAACTAGGATTGTGGGATCTATGGTTTATTATTTCATTGATTTAATAGTTGGATTAGGGTTTGAGTGATTGTGGGAACGACTTGAAATTTTGTCTTTTTAACTTGAATCTATTGGTTTCAAACATTAGGTTATGCCTTAGGTTTTATTTGCTTCTAATGGAGAAATAGACTAGAGGTCGTGGATTATCAACAGGGACTCAAAAGTTACCAACTTTCTATTTAATGATTGATGCTGTAACTGGATCAATCTACCTGAGATAACATCCGATTGGAAATAGATAAGTTATCTAAGTTTGAGAGAATTAGATAATAAATTGTCTGGTGAGGTCGAGAGATAAGTCAGATAGTATCATTGGCAGGGATAATCTGTTTTTCTCACCGATCACAATAATCATGAACAGTTATTATTCAATGGAGATTAATAGTCATAGTGATCACAACCCTAGTTTCTCTATATCATTGACTCAAAATATTGAAATCTAAGTTTTGAATTCTAGAATAAGTTGAAACGTTAGAATTTATTTGATTGATAAAAACCCTTATTTTGTCTTTTCTTATTATTTATTTGAATTTAACTTATAGCTATAGTTTCGAACGAGTTTAATCGCCACTCACATTGTTCCCTGTGGATTCGACCTCGACTCCAAAATTGGGTAAATATATTGATGAAGACCGCCTTACACTTATTTGAGGTGTAAGTTGAGCGTTATCAAAAATGGCGCCGTTGCTGGGGAACAATTTGGTGTATTGAGTTAGTTTAGAATTTTAGCTTACTTGCTTGAATTCAAACTTGTAAATATTTGTTGTGATTTCCTTTGGTTCTTGTGTTATGTAGATTTTCTTTATTTTTTTTTATTTCTTACTATGGCATCATGGAATGAATGTAAGTTTGATGGTTGGAAATCTTATCTGGATGATCCATGTCCATATTATGATGGACCCCACTTTTTGTAAGATTGTAGATATGCTCCCCAAAGAGAGATGTGTGCATCATCTCCATCCTACCGGGAGTATAATTATTTTTTATATGATGGTCAAGATGGATATTGGAGTGATTTCCCAAATGCCCCTCCCCCTACTGTGCTAACCCAAGTTCTAGTTCTTCTTATGAGTATGACAGGTCTTATGGTCAAGAAAAGGAAGAATGCAGCACTAGAAAAATTAACGTTGAAGCTATGCTTCAACTAATGTTGGATCATATAGATACAATAAATGATATCATATGTGACATACGTCAAGACATTAGGGCATTTAATGAGGGAAGAGAAAGGAGAGAAGAGATGGATATCGAGGTCAATCATCCAAAACACTTTTCTACATTATTTTTAGATGATATCTTGTCTGTGGAATCATTTAAAATAATGGAAGAGTGTGACGATGAACAGCAAGATTCCTATACAGATGATGAGCTTGATGTTGATCAACCCTTGGAGATTTCCCAACCAACTGAGCCAACCATGAGGGATGATGCCAAGATTGAGGGAATGGTGCTAGAGGAAAAAGAAGAAGCCAAGCTAATCTCTTATGAAGACTCTAGCCTAATTCAAAGTAAAAATGTTGAGAAGATGAATAAAAGTGAGTGAGTAGAGGATAGTATAAATTTTGAAGTAGGATTTGTTGGGCCACACTCGAAGCATCTTTTCACATTATGTTTAGATGATATCTTATCTGTAGAATCATCTAAAATAGTGTAAGACTGTGAAGTTAAGGAATAAGAATCCTATATTCTTTATTTTACACTTAATAAGCAATACAAAAACACACCTCACTTTAAAGCTGAGTTGTTTACCATGCATCATCCATTACTCGGCTTCTTAATCTTTATACCACCTCCCTATGAGCGAGAAAAGAAGATGGAATCTAAGTTGGGGGTGAAGTTCATATCCTTAAGATAGAGGAAAAACTGAGTTAGGTCATGCCGCGACACTAAATTAGGTGCTTCTTGGGAGGCAACCCAAGGTATTTTGTTATTTGTATTTGTATTATGTGATTGACATCATATCTTTGCACCCATGGTGACACAGGTATGTTTCTAACTCTCTTCTTTTGGATTGACACATTGGGAACACTGCATGATATTAATTTGAGGGTGGGGCTACTTATGGGTGTGATGTCCTTCTGGGGTTTCTGTTGTCGTGCCTCTTTTCCCCGAAGTCTTTTTCTTAGTAGAGCCGGCATGTTTAGGCCTATTGTGTTTGTGTTTTGATATGTTGTGGTTAACTAGAGAAAAATAAGTATCTAGAGCAGTTGACATATTTTTGTTGATTTTTAAGACTGATAAGCACCTCTCCATTGGTCTATTTTATAACTATGTGATATGCATTTATATGTGGCTACTGTGAATATTTTTATGGCATTAGTACTAGGTACATGATAATCACTGCTAACAACTGCATGAACCGAATAGGTAGTAGTTTGTGATGTACTATTACGCCATGTATGTGTGAGGTCTTACTCAATTCCCTGTGTGTGTTGAATCTAGATTTTGCCCGATTAGTCCTACCTTTGTTGAAAGATAGGGGTTAGGAAAGGATCATAGGTCGTTTTGATTTTTAAGTCACTTTTTTGCCTAAATGACCTTCCATGTATGCATGATATCTCTTGATCCCTATTTTGAGCCTGAATTGACCATTTCTTTCTATGACACCTATCACCTTCCCGTTTAGATCATAATGAACCTGTTTTGGTCTTAGTCCTCCTTGGACACTGTGCACCTTGACTTAAGAAGACAACCTAAGTTGAGGGTGGCCATCATAGAGGTGCGTGATATAAACTGGGTATGAAGAAAGATAGAATAAAAGGAAAAGAATGAGTGAAAAAGAATAAAAAGTTGAGTGGTGTGGAAGAAGAATAATAAAAGAAAAAGAATGAAAAAGAAAAGTCGCATCCATCCTGAATAATGTGTGATCAAGAAATGGAGAAAAGGAAGAAAAAGGTTCATAAGTAAACCCCAAAAGTTAAGGTAGTGCCAAGGAGGCTTAGTCACTCTAAATGCCATTGAATATCATACTAGCCCTTAGCCTATATTACAAGCCGAAGAAAAGACCTATAGTGATCCTAACTTACCTATCTGGACACCTTGGTAATGAAAATAAGGGCAAGCATATGGTATTTGACATGCATTGATTGAAATTTCTTTCTGAGAGTGAGTGTCTCTTGACCATCTCCGCATTGACATGCTTGAGTTCATATATGAGTGAGGAGGGACTTCTTTGTTATAAGGGCACATCGGCTGCATTGCTAGCTATTAATTTGTTTGGATAGTCTAATATTGGTACATGCATGGTTGTTGTTGCTGAATTGATTCCATATCTTGAATCCTTTGGGTCACATTGTGGATCTTTATTGATATGCATAGTTGGGTTTAAGGTGATTGAAAATGGAGAGGGTAATGTATTTTGAGCTAAACATAATAATGAACTGTCATAGGTATCTTATGTGTCTCTTAGTTAAGCATCGTAATATGGTGTTATATAGTTGCTTGAGGACAAGCAATTGTTATAAGTTGAGGGTGTTGATATGCTAGATTTTTGTAGAACATTTAAGACTTTTTAACTCGAAATAATTGTAAGTTCTTAAGTAACTACTGGTGTTCTTGATGATATTTCTTATGATTTTGTAGGAAAACCAAGATGCATGGAAATGCATGAAATATACATCAAGAAGGATGATTTTTGGTGAAAAGATGCAAGAAATTTAGTTTTGAAAAGTTTCTGAAGATTTCCTGACGACATGTCGTAATAAGCTATCAGGTTTGTGATAGGCGGAGGTCGTCAGGTTTAGGCAGAGAATAAGAAAATTAAAGATTTTCTAACGACATATTGTGATAAGCCGTCAGGTTTATGATAGGCTATCACGGAGGTCGTCAAGTTGTGATAGGCTATCACAGAGGTTGTCAGATTTGTGATAGGCTATCATGGAGGGTGTAAGGTTGTGATAGGCTATCACAAAGGGCATCAAGTTTGTGATAGCCTATCACAAATGGCATCACAAAAAGTAAAAATTCTGAAATTTTTGTTTTGAATTTTTTCTTAAAGTACGGGAATAAATAGCAACTTTTAGGGTTTCATGGGGAATCTTGGACATCTAGGAACGTCTGGAACTTATTCCAAAGATGAATTTATTTTCTTTAGTCTCTTAACTTAGAAATTCAATTTTTCATCCTTTGATTTAGTTGTGGAAAATTCTTATTGTACTTGAAGGAGAAACAACTTTGAATTTCATCTTTTGTAATTTCACTTGCTTTAAGTTACGAACTCAATCTTTGTTATCTCTTTCTATCTTATGAGTAACTAAAAACCCACAACTAGGGTCGTGGAATTTGTGATTATTATTTCATTGATTTAATAGTTGGATTGGGGTTTGAGTGATTGTAGGAACGTCTTGAAATTCTATTTTTTTAACTTGAATCTATTGGTTGAAAACATTCGGTTATGCCTTAGGTTTTATTTGCTTCTAACGGAGAAATAGACTAGAGGTCGTGGATTATCAACAGGGACTCAAAAGTTACCAACCTTCTGTTTAATGATTGATGCCGTAACTGGATCAATCTACCTGAGATAATATCCGATTGGAAATAGATAAGTTATCTATGTTTGAAAGAATTAGATAATAAATTGTCTGGTGAGGTCGAGAGATAAGTCTAATAGTATCATCGGCAGGGATAATCTGCTGTTCCCACCTATCACGATAACCATGAACAGTTATTATTCAATGGATATTAATAGTCATAGTGATCACCTAGTTTCTCTAAATCATTGATTCAAAATATTGAAATCTAAGTTTTGAGTTCTAAAATAAGTTGAAACGTTAGAATTTGTTTGATTGATAAAAAACCCTATTTTGTCTTTTCTTATTATTTATTTGAATTTAACTTGTAGCTATAGTCTAGTTTAATCGCCAATCACATTGTTCCCTGTGGATTCGACCCCGACTCTGAAGTTGGGTAAATATATTGACGACGACCGCCTTGCACTTATTTGAGGTGTAAGTTGAGCATTATCATGGTCTCAAATTTACGTTTTGAAACATAGATTATTATATGCTAATAATGGCTCAGAGATGTGACTTGCAAGTAAATGGTATGACGATACCATATAAATGTATGCCATAACAGAGTTAAGAGTTTTTAGAGTATATTTTTAGATAATGCATGTCTTAAAGAGTTAAAAATGGGCATAAAGAGAGTTAGGTGGTTGTCTGAAGAGGGATAGAGTTCAAGTAACTCTTAGCCTAAAATCGTGATTTATCGATTCGGGTATATTATTTTTACGCTGGCAACGGCCTTGTGGTGTAGCAGAGTCAGAGACTCTAACCCTTGCGGCACACTTAGGTTGGAGGCTTCCCCATCGAGTTAATGGCAGATTTCATATAGCCTGTGGAATTTCAGAGTTGTAGGGTATACCAGTTAGCACAGAAGTAAAACGAAGAGTGTCACAGAGTTTAGATGATTTTACAGAGTCTTTCAAAAATGCCCATGATATTTCTTACTATATGATATGTTTATAAATAGTTTTAAATTGCTCTCATATATGTTGAATATACATTATTATTTTAGATCTGATCTACGTACCAGTACATCTGTATTGACCCCCTACCTCCCAGGTTTTGGAGGCTCAGTCCAAGGGTCCGGCTAATCAGTAGAGTATTCCAAAAAGAAGTGATCTATTTAGTGGTGAGCCTTCTTTGTTCCAGAAGGCCTGTTATTTCAGATTATGTTATTCTATTGTTTTAGTCAACTGGGTGCCTTGTCCCAGTTTTTAGAATAGTTTTGAGATATAGTTGAGATTTTGCAGACTGAGTCAGATCTTATTTAGATATTTTAAATTGTAACTTTTATTCTCATGTCTTGAAACTCAGAGTTAATGACCACGTTTATATATCAAATTATATTTTCGCATCTTCTCTTATTATATGAATGTTGTGCATGACTACTAGATAGAGTAGGACGTTCGAGACTTCATGGTTTGGGATGTCCATCATAGTCAGGCCCTAGTTAGTCATGACAAACTTGGTATCAGAGCACGGTTCATGATCCCAGGATGTCTGCGAAATTGCATCGGTAGAATCTTATTTATGGGTGTGTAGCGCGCCACATTTATAAGCAGGAGGCTACAAGGTGTTTAGGAATTTTTCTCTTCTTTTTGGTTTAGTTCGTGCTTTAGATTCTGCATTGTCCCCTATTCAATGGTCTCTTGTGTTTCAGAAAAACAATCATTCCTCTCCGTCGTACTATCAATCAGAATGCACAGACAGATGAGGTTCATCCCACTATGGGATGAGGACCTGAAATAGAGCTCAAACTCCGGAGATTGATGCTACTCTGGCAGTCCCACTTATTTAGACCATCCCACCTAGGGCACCCAGAGCTCCCCAGACAGGGACTAACCACACTCAGCCTTGCGAGAAAGAGATATCTATTGCAGAATTCAGGCAGTCCATTCATATGCTTTCACAGTTGGTAGTCATACAAACTCAACAATCGGAAGATATTGGTTCTTTATCTATTAAGTCTAAGGCTACATGAGTGGTCCAATTCATGAGAATGAACCCGTCCAAGTTTACTTGTACAAAGGTAGAAGAGGATCCACAAGAGTTTGTGGACGAGGTGGAGAAGATCTTTAAGGTGATGCATGTAGATGAGGTAGAGAGGGTTGAGTTATCCGCTTACCAGCTTAAGGATGTAGTGAACCAATGGTATAATGAGTGGGATGATTCAAAGAATGAGAGTGCTGAGCCCACAGTTTGGAGCGAGTTCATGGAAGCCTTCCTCGATCAGTTCTTTCCTCTCGAGCTAAGAGTGGCCAAAGCTGAAGAGTTTATGAATCTAAAGCTGGGAAAGATGAGTGTCTAGGACTACACTCCGAGGTTCAACCAACTAGCCCATTATGCTCCAGAGATGACTAGTAACATGAGAGACCGAATAATGAAATTTGCATCTGGCCTTTTGGATGACTTAGTGCTTGAATGTCAGGGAGAAATATTGAATCGGGACATGGATTTTGCCAGAATATTAGTCCATATGTAGTAAGCTGAGGAAAAGAAAAAAAACATTAAATCTAGAGAGAAGGACAGGTAGGCAAAGAGAGACGAGACAGCAGACTAGAGCCACAGTTAGCAGCAAAGTCGGAATTGGGGTAACAAATGGTAGAAGAAGAAGTTTTAGGGTAATGCACATTCTGCAACCAGTGCTTCGATGTCTATACCCCCAGCTGGACAGCGCCCTCAGGTTTTTTAGTCCAGACAGGGGTTGAGAATGCAGGGTACGCAGTCTTAAGGAAGTGTAGCTTAGATCTCTCAGACATACCCGCGTTGTGAGAGATGTGGGAGAAATTATCCAAGGAGATGTAAGTTTGGCGCTATGGTGTATTATTCGTGCGGCCATCCAAGCCATATCTAAAGAGACTGTCCAGAATCAAGGGGTAATGTTGGTGGAGCCAAGTCATAGGCTAATTCTTCTGCACCACCACCGCCTCAGAAGGGTGCCACTTCAGCCGTCGGAAGCGGCCGTAACCGGTTGTACGCCTTGACCAAATGCCAGGAGGCAGATGCTTCACCGTATGTAGTTTCTGGCACATTGATAATCATTTCCCATGATGTATATATGTTACTTGATCCCGGGTTTATCCTATCTTACGTGATACCTTATATGGCTGTTAGTTTTGGGTTCGAGCCTGATGTGATTGCCGAACCCTTTTCTATTTCTACTTTGGTGAGAGATTCTGTTGTGGCTAGGAGGGTGTATAGAAATTATGTAGTGACTATTTATGGGCAGGATACTATGGTAGACCTCGTAGACTTAGACATGGTTGATTTGATGCTATCCTAGGGATGTATTGGATGCATTCGTGCTATGCCACACTAAATTATAGAACCTAAAAGGTTACTTTTTCCTTCCTAAATGAACCAATAATAGAATGGGAGGGACATATCTTAGCACCTAGAGGGCACTTTATATCTTACCTCAGAGCACATAAACTGATTTCTAAGGGTTGTTTGTATCATTTTATTCAGGTTAAAGATTCAAATACCGAAAGCCTTTATCTTTAGTCTATCCCTGAGGTGAATGAATTCCTAGAAGTTTTTCCTGATGATCTCCCAGGCATACCACTAGATAGGAAGATAGATTTTGGTATTGATTTATTTTCCAATACCCGTCCCATCTCTATTCT
>NC_061120.1:173456118-173460806 GCF_002878395.1 Capsicum annuum | reverse complement strand
ATAATGGTTGAAAGCGTTGCCATAGATGATCTATAGCAATGAATCTGCAACCATCACTAAAAAGTTTGTTGCCATAGGCCCAATTTTTTATAGTGCCTGTCCCCAACCTTTCCTTCTGTGCATTCATTTTCAAGCAAAGTTTTCATTGAAAATGTTTGCTTAGTAGTACCCATTCCATCTGCACACTAAATCTTAAAGTGTTCAAACAATTTGCTTAGAAGAAATCCATAAGCTAGCCCATGCCTATCATCCTTGACGTGCATTACCTTATGCATGTGCTCAATCATCATAATAAGTAGATTTACAGTCTTAAACTTATTCAAGGTTTCCATTCTGAATAGATCTGCCCCTGAGGCAATAGTCCTCTTTTCAGATGGGGGTTCATTTCAATCGGAAGAGTGGGATTTTCGATAAAGAAGGGATTTTCTTTATATGGAGTATGTGTTAGTCTATAAGGATGCTATATGTAGTTTTGATAATAAGCAACTAAACTGCAAGGTACCAGGTCCCTAAAATGCAAGGTACAGTACAGTTGGCACGTGTCATCTACAGAGTTTTGTCCTCTTGTGTAACAAACTTGTAAGTGCTATTTTGTACTGACTTAGACATTCGGTCCAATGATATTTCAGCCCTAATCATCACTCAGCTATAAAAGGAAAGAGATGCCTTTTCATAAAATAATTTTTGCATAAAAATCAAAGAGTGAAGAAAGGCAGAAAAAACTCCATTTCAAGACACCTCAAGCATTGCTCTTGTTCTTATCTTTGTAATATGCTTAAAGAGTGAGTGAGTATTCTTGAGTGTTGATTTGTAAGACAATTACTCAAGCTATAAGAGTAATGTTTGGTTTCCTCTTTGAGAGAGTTGCTAAGGTAGATTTTCCTAAGTTTGACATTGATTAGAGTTGATTAGTGTAGAGAGAGTCCTTGGTAGAGTTACCAAGATGAGCTAGTAGTAGACTTGTTGCTGGCGCAAGGAGCCTAGAGTAGTCTAAAATTTAGACTGTAATCAGGAGGTTGATGATAGTGGATTTCCTTGGTGCTTGTGAGGACAAGCCATGGTTTTTCCATTCCTTGGTTTCCATATAAAAATCCTTGTGTTTTAACTCTTCCTGCACTATTCCTTATATCCTGGTTATTTTCATGTACTTTACCTGTGATTGACTTTGAGGGACCTAGTCCCTTACTGTGTAGTGCAAACTCCCAAAGGGTTCTAACAAAGAATATTCATGAGATGGAGGATATTTGAAGTTAGAGGTATTTTGAGATATTTTATATGGATGTAAGAGAAAAAAAATTTATTTTTTCTTGAGTTCTAAGAAAAATTTTAGAAAAAAAGTGGATGAGAATTTGAAAATAAAGTTGGAAAGGGTATTGATTTGAGTTTTAAAGAGAATAAAGG
The DNA here is from genome assembly GCF_002878395.1 of Capsicum annuum. Taxonomy (NCBI): domain Eukaryota; kingdom Viridiplantae; phylum Streptophyta; class Magnoliopsida; order Solanales; family Solanaceae; genus Capsicum; species Capsicum annuum. Next base: position 173,459,405 of record NC_061120.1, on the reverse strand, counting down.
GAGTTAAGGTTTAGACTTAAAGGTGAGAGATCTGTCTAGTCCCTATTGAGCACGTCTTTTCAATATTATAATTTGACAATGGTATAGATTGGTGGAAAGAAACATGCGGCAGTTTTGAATAGTAAATTTATGCAGATTTAAAAGAGGCATATATGATACTAACTTTGTGTAGGGACTAGTTCCCTCCCTTTTTTGGAAATAATTTCTTCTTTAATATTTGTTTCATTATCTATCCTTATGAGCTTACTCACCATATGTGTATACCGGCAGAAAGTATGGCACTAAGTTAGACCAATTTAACAAATTAATTCAAGGATTCCTGTTCCTTAATCATAGCCATTATTAGAGCAATGGTGTTATCACACATCAGTGGAATAGTGTCAGTTACTATTCTAAAATCTTTTAGTTATTGCTTAATCCAGAGTAGTTGAGCATAATGTGAAGCAATTGTAATATATTTAACTTTAGCAGTAGATAGGGCAACTAAATTCTTCTTCTTAGAACCCCCACGAGATCAAGGAGGAGCATAGTCAATATCATCATACCTAATAAGATCAAAGTTGTCACTAGATGGATAGAACAGGACTAGGGACTAGGTCCACTATTCTTTTTAAATACCTTAGAATTCTCTTATCAGCTTTCCAAGTGAGACTTTTTCAGAAAAGCCTGGAACTTGGAACGCACCCCTATACTGAATACTATGTCAAGTCTACTAGCAGTCAAATATAGTAGTGATCCAATGATTCCTCTATGCACAGTCTCATTTACTGGGGGGTCAGGTTCATCAACATTTATTTTTGGGCTTGTCCCTATAGGAGTATTATTGGGCTTGGAATCGTTTATGTTTAATTTCTTTAGCAGTTACTTGATATATTTTTCTTGAAAAATCATGGTGCCCTGAGGTGTTTACTTGATCTGCAGTCCGGAATAAGTTTAGTTCAATCATCATACTCATTTCAAACTCGTTTCCCATGAGGTTTGAACATTCTTCACATAGTGAGTCTAAAGTTTCACCAAATATATGTCCTCAACATACACTTATAAAATCAGTAGACTCTTTCTTCTAGATTTCAAAAATAGAGTGTTGTCAATTTTTCCTCTTTTAAATTTATTTTCAACAAGAACTTTGATAATCTTTCATACCATGTTCTAGAGGAATGTTTCAATCTATATAGAGCCCCATCCAACTTCAGGACATCATTTGGTTGATCAATATCTTCAAACCTAGGTGGTTGTTTAACATAGAATTCTTTCTTCAAGTATCAATTCATAAATACACTCTTCACATCTATTTGGAATAGTTTGAACTTCATATATGCAGCAATGACATAAGAATTCTTATAACCTCCATTTTGGCAACAGGAGCAAGGGTCTCACCATAGTCAATTCCTTCTACCTGATTGTATCTTTGTACCACAAGCCTTGCCTTATTTATAATGATAGTACCATGCATATCATACTTATTTTTGTAATCCATTCTGTCCCTATAATAGTTTTGCTAGAAGATTTAGGGACCAGGTGCCATACTTTGCTTCTTTCAAACTGATGAAGTTCTTCCTATGTTGCATTCACCTAATAAGCATATTTGAGGGTTCCTTCACATTTTTAGGCTTAATAGAGGATATGAATGCTGAAAAGGCCACAAAGTTTCTTGCTTGTGCCTTAGTCTGCATTCCTGTCTCCAAAGAAGAAGTCAAATTATCAAGTGGTTAAGATGACTTGTGCTTTAAGTTAGACCTACTTAAAGTTGCTTGAGGCTGATTGGGACCAGGTTCTTCAGAGGGTTAAACTGACTTCCTTGTTGGGGCTATCAGATTCAGGTGTTTGCAACTGAAGAACTGGTTCTCCTTCTTTTTCTTTTTCATTATTCACTTCATCTTGATCATTTTGAAATTTATTATCTTCTTCAACATGACTATCTCTTTAAATAGGAATAAGTTCTTCTATATCTATATCATCAACACTAGTAGGATTCTTCATGTCTCCAAATTCATTAACAATGAAATAAACACTTTCCTTAAGATGCATTTTTCTTTTGTTGTAAATCCTGTAGGCTTTGTTGGTTGATGAATATCCTATGAGTAATGCCTTATCACTTTTGGAATCAAATATTTCCAATCCTTACCATTGTTTAATATAAAACACTTGCAACTAAGAAGTCTGAAGTAGCAAAGTTTATGTTTCTTATTGAATAACAATTCATAAGGTGTCTTTTTTAGGATGGACCTGACGAGGTACCTGTTAGTAAAATAGCAAGCTGTGTTCACTGTTTTAGAATAAAATTTATTTGGAAGACCACTGTCAATTACTCTAGTTCTGGCAATGCCAATCAGGGTTCTATTCTTTCTTTCAACTACTCCATTTTGTTAAGGAGGTCGTGGAGTTGAGAAATTATGTTTGATTCCATTTTTTGTCACAAAATTCCTCTACTCTTGAATTTTTAAATTCAGTTCCATGATCAAACCCGATCCTTACTATTTTGTTGTACTACTTTGTTGTTCAACTTCACTTGAATTTTCTTAACAAAGATCACCAGTACTTCAAATGTATTATCATTTGTTTTCAAGAACATAGTCCATGTAAACCTATGATGTGTCATGGTTTCATAGAACTTTCGATATTTAAAACATGAAAATTATGCAAGAACTTAGGTATCCTTGTTGTATATGATATTTTTTATGTTTTTGTGATAGAAAACACGTTTCAAAGGAAATGCTGAGAAAGAAAGATGAAAATTTGTTGAATTGGTGATCCACGAGTTGACCCACGACTCATAGGTGGGATCTACGGCTCATGAGTGGACTTTTGACTTGTATTTTGAAACTAAAAAGTAGAGTGTGAATCCTATGAGTCCATCCACAACTTGTGACTCCAAACCTATGATTCGTGGATGGCAGGGGTGAGTCGAGTATTGAAGACTGGAGCAAGATCTAATTTTCATGATTGAGAGCCACGACTCATGGATTTGATCCATGACCTACCCACGAGCTGTAAGGTGTTTTCGACCTGCTTTTCCCACATATTTTAGAATAGGATTCGTATTGTATCGATAAACACCTTCATTGTATTTTATGATTCGGTTACATACTTTATACGCACTTTTACATTATTTTAAGATTCTAAGATATATTATTGATCTTAGAATCATTGACATTGATGTTTTAGGGTTTTTATCAATTTGAGATTTTGATTTTCCATCTTTTTCTTTTAAGTACAAAATTATGCTTTTATCTATGGATTTTTCTTACATGCTTATGATCATGAGTAGCTAAACCCCATAATTAGAG
>NC_061120.1:173425837-173453118 GCF_002878395.1 Capsicum annuum | reverse complement strand
ACCAAGCTTCATCTAATTAACTTGATCCTTAACTGGGATAGTTAATATGATATCATAAAATAAGGATTAGTAATTCAACACTCTGATTTTGAGAGAGAATGAGTGAAATTTATCTAAACCAAGCTCGAGAGATGGTTAGGTGATACATATCTTGTTAGATTTTGCATATAAGGCATCAAGATAGTCTATTAAGCATGAACAACTTGTGGAGTTATGAAGATATGAGGAACACAATCCTAATGCTCATATCATATTAATCACAATCCAATTAACAAAAAAATAATTATAATAGTAACAGTTGAGAGGTGTAATTTGGGCGACATCAAATTTTGGCATTGTTGCTGAGGAATACAATTAAGAATTGATATATTGAGTTTGTTAATGTTGTTGGTTTCATTTGTTGGTTTTTGTTTTTCTACTATTTCTAAGGCACACGCCAGCGTATGTCCACTACTATGAGTCAAGGCAATCTGCTAATTCCATTTGATCTTAAACTTGAGAAAACTTTGAAATAAAATCAAAAAATTAAAATAGACGGAGTTCATAATTGATGAGACCTACTCGAAGGGGTTCATCATAACCCTGCAACATTAAATCGACCACTTTAGCATGATGTTTAGAAAACTATAGAGCAAGTTACTACTTGCTTAATAGCTGAGGAGAATTCTAGGCAAATAACTTTTCGATGAGCAAATAGGGAGTAATGAGCTAGACAAGAAGAGGATGATCATCTATCTTCTCCTAGGAAAAAATAAGAACAAATAGAGGACAACAACCCATCAAAAAATATTTGCCAGTGTATGATGATCTAGAAGAAGATTTGGGGCATATTAAACTAATTGAGACTGTCGCGATCATTCCTTCTAAATTGCCCCAAGGTACTAAGCTTGATATTACAAGTATGATGATCAACTTGTTGAATTTGAAGAGGGTGTTTTTTGGTATGCCTATTGATGATATGAACATGCATATAATGAATTCTCTAGGATATGCACCTCAAAGAATTTTCTAGGTTAAGTTACGAACTATATGACTGAGGTTGTTTCCATTCTCTCTGACAGGGGAGATGACTTGTGGTTAGAAGTGTCACACTTGTGGATCTATCACCACTTGAAATGAGCTAACGACATAATTCTTGGATTGATTTTTCCTGCCCTTTATAATACTGTAATTAAAAGATGAGATCTATAATTCAGATATTTATATTCAAAGGTACTATGTAAGACATAGTTAAGGTTCAAAAAAAGCTGCAGAATGTTCCAAATCATAGAATCACGAGTAGAAACTTGTTGTAGGTATTCTACAAGTCCTTGAATGCTAATACGAAGGTTATAGAAAATACTATCATAGGTGGATCCTTCATGAGTCTTTACATAGAGCATGCTTATGAAATCTTAGACCAGATTATTAAAACCAATCAAGGATAGCATAATTGGAAGGCAGACAGATCAGACGATAATTATGCAATCGATATCTCCAATGAGCAGCGAGCATTGGATAAGATGGTAAATTGATATGAAGCATAACATGGAATAGAGATTGGCCTACTTACAAAGCAATTTGCAGTGATTGGAGTAAAAAAGGTAAATAAGTAGGTTCATGAGGTAAGGCTTCTAGACATTAAAAGTCAAATGATGAAGAAGAAGCTAAGTATTTAGATATAGATATGGTGGGTTTCCGAGTTAAGGTTCTAATCAAGACAATTGAAAATCGAGACAAGAGAATAAAGGTCGAAACTACTATTGAGATAGGTAGCGATAGGAGTAGAGAGTGTAAAGGTGACTAGAGAAAGAAAGATGTCTACAAGGAAAAGGGTGGCCTTTATGTTCCACCAGGGAATTGGGCTACTGGGTCTGGGAGTTCGAGAAAGAAAATGTTATATGTAAAGCTTATGAAGGTTTGGATAGCTAAGAGAGTTGCCTTAAGGAAATTAAGACAGGTATTTTGGGGTTGAGCTTGAAAGTAGAGTCGCATGCAACCTTTATTAAACATCTTGAGCAATAATTTAGGAAAATATCTACCATATTGAACTAACATCAACCAGATGATCTTCCAAGCAACGCTATTCAAAATCTAAAAAATGGTATTCAGTGTCTAGCTATTACTGCTCAGAGCGGTAAGACTACTATTGATCCACCTATGCATGTGGTTAATGATATGAAGAATATCCCCATGAACATTGATGATTCAAATAAGGATGAAACAAAAAAATAGTGATGAATGATAAGGCCTCTCAAAAGCCTATAGTTGCAGAAAAAGAAGCTGAAAACAAAGAAAAGGGTAAGGAGGTCATACTAGCATTGAAACCCATTCCCCAAGTTCCTCCGCCTTTTCCCCAAATATTAAAGAAGAAAGCCAAAGAAAGAAAGTATCAGAATTTTCTTTATATGCTGAAAGGATTGTCTGTAAATATTTCTCTTGTTGAATCTCAAAAACAAATGCCTAGTTACATGAAGTTTATGATGGATTTAGTGGCAAAGAAGAGAACTGTCATTTATGAGCCTGTTGGTGGTTTGCATTACAGTGCAATTACATCTCTTTTTTTTGTGCAAAAAAAGGTGACATCGGCGCCTTCATAATTCCTTACACGATTGGGTTATCTATCGTTGTCTAGGATTTGTGTGACCTAGGTACAAGTATTAACTTAATTCCACTTGAAGTGTTCAAAAAATTGGGATTGAGACCCTCTGAACCAACAACGATGGAGATTTTGATGGCGAATTGTACGAAGCATGTGTCCATATTATTTGATATTTTGGTCAAGGTAGACAACTTCATCTTTTCTAACGACTTTGTTATATTAGATTTCAAGGTTTATTTTAAGATGTCTATCATTTTGGAGAGACCATTTTTATCCACCAGTAGAGCATTGGTGGATATGGAAAGGGGTGAGCTAAATTTCACCCCGAATAATGAGGAAGTCAAGTTCACTGTTCGCAGAACTATGAAGCAGCAAACAGACATTAGGGTGGTTTCAGTAATAAATAGTTTAAATGACTCTGGAATCCAATCCAAGGGCTACCTTGATGAAATCTTAGTAGCAAGAAAGTTGAGTTGTGTCACGATGTTAAATCAGGCACTGCTTGAGAGGCAACACAATATGTCTTGTTATTTCTATTTTTATTTTTATTTTTTTTATTGTGATTAACATAAGACCTACACATATAAGGTACTACATGTATGTTCCTAATTTCCTTATTTTACCTTGCCCTAATGCATTGGGGATAATGCATTCTTAATTGATGGGGGCAAAGCTATTTGTAAGTCTATATGTCCTTTTGGAGTTTTCTTGTTGTGTCTCTTTTCTCCAGAGTGTATTCCCATAGTAGATCCAGCATGTATTGGATATTGTGTTTTGTTCATTGTGTTTATGTTATGTTTACTATGTTTGATTAGGATAAAAATAAGGAACCTTGGTGCGGTCAAATTTTTTTATTTTTATGATGAATAAAATGATACCCCTCCCATATTTTTGTTATGAACTAAGTGTTATGAAGTTATGAGATTGTGACCATTGTTTGATCTTTTTATGGCATTAGTATTAGGGACAGAATAACTGTAGTTTAGCATTGCATGAACTGAATAAATTATAGTTAATAATTTAACCTTGTACTATGTGCCTGTGAGGTGTTTACTGAGTTCACTTTGTGTGTGCAATACAAAGTTGCTCGGTTATTTTTGACTAGATTATAGGATAGTTGGTTGGGATAGGGACATAGTCCATTCTTGAATAAGTCCACTTTTAGCCTAAAATGATCGATTAAATAAAAATAAGTATCCCTTTATCTCTAATTTGAGCTTAAAGTGATCTATTTTCTTGTATTAACCCATCTTAAATTTGAGCCTAAAGTGACCTTTTTCTTGTATTAACTCATTTAGTATCCCGTTTTAATTAAAATGAACTTGTTTGGGCCCTGGTCCCTCCTCGGATATTATGTACTCAACTCAGGCAAATTGCCTAAGTTGAGTTGGCTATCATAGGAGTACGTAGACATTAAGAAAACAAAATAAGGTAGGTTGGGTTTTATAGAAAAAGAAAAAAAAGAAAAAAAAAGAAAATAAATAAATAAGAAGTATGAAGAAAACGACACCCAATCAGAAAATAAATAACAGAGAAAAAGGGAGAATAAAAGGAGCATGGTTGAATAGTGGAGCCAAAAGTGTAAGTGTAGTGACAACGAGGATTAAGTCACTATTACCATATATACCATACCTACCCCTAACTTACATTACAAGTCGAGTAAATCCCTATAGTGATCCCAGTCCAATATCTGAAAAACTAAGGCATAGAAAATAAGATCAAGCCTATGATATTTCATGAACAATATTTGAACTTTCTGTGAGCATGAGTACTTTGATGTATTCCTTGAATTGATATTAACTATGATACTGTGAGAGTATGGGACATTTTTGTTGTGAGGATATATAGGTTCCATTGTTAGTTGCTTATTTATTAATGTAATTTCATTTGCATACATGTTTGGTTGTTTTTTGCTAATCTGATGTCATCACTTGATCCCTTTCATGTCCATGATATTATTCTATATATATATGTAATAGTTTTAAAAATTGTACATAGGAGGGGGTTAAAAGTTTATACTGGATTGGATAAATTGATTGCCGTAGGTGCCTTAGGTTTCTCCTAGTTAAGAATTATGAGTATTTGTTGTTTTTTATTTGCTCGAGGACATGCAAAGGTTCTAAGTTGAGGATGTTGATATTCCTTGGTTTCATGGCACTTTCAAAGCTAAAAACTAGGAAATTACGTAAGAACTTAGGTATTCTTATTGGACATGATGTGTTTTTGTGTTATTTGTTCAGGAAAATAGGTTTTGGAGGAAAGCTTAGAAAGAAGAATGAAAAGTTATTGAGTTGGTGACCCATAAGTTAACTTATGACTTATGGGAAAGAGGGGACCTACGACTCGTGAGTGGACCTACAACTTGAGTTATAAAGATGAAAAGTAGAGTCTGAATCCCACGAGTCCACCCATGACTCGTGACTCGAACCCATGATTTGTGGGTGGAAGGAGTGAGGTGAGTACTGAAGGCTGAGGCTAGATTTGATTTTCATGATTAAGATCCACGACTCATGGGTTTGATCCACGACACAACCCACGAGTCGTAGGGTGTTGTCGACCCTCTTTTCTTACATAGTTTAGGATAAGATTAGTATTGTACCTATAAATAATTTCATTGTGTTTTATGATTAGGTTGAACAGTTTATACAGACTTGCACATTAATTTAGGTTCTAAGATACATTATTGATCTTGAAATCATTGACATTGGTTATTTAGGGTTATTAATCACTTAGAAATTTTGATTTTCCATTTTATTCTTGTAAGTGCAAAATTATGCTTTCATCTATGGGTTCTTCTTGTGTTCTTATGATCATGAGTATCTAAACCCCATAACTAGGGTTATGAGAACCATGATGAATTAACAAAATAGAGTTAAGTGTGAAGTCATTCTAGATCAATGTTCTTGCATGTATTGGTATTTCCTTTTATTTGATTGCCTTCTTGATGGTTATAATGTTAGGAACTCGTATGTATTCTAAACTTGCTCAAGAGAAAGATATAGATTGGGAAAATCAAATAACAATAATAATTTGTGTATAAGGCATCGGGATAGTCCTTTAAGCATGAACAACTTGTGGAGTTATGAAGTCATGGGGAACACAATTGTAGTGCTCTTCTCATATTGATGATAATTCAATTAACCAGCAACTGTTACTATTACACCTTACTTTTATAAAATCCTCTTTTTTATTTATGTAATTCCCAGTTACATCAGCAAACTCTTGACATACTTTTGGCCTATTCCTCATGGGATCAACCCCAACCTTGTTGGGTTTTATATTTGACTCAACGACCACTTTATACTTTTTGAGAGGTGTAATTTGGGCGACATCAATATAGTTCTTCCACAATGACAAAGACGTACTTCTTTTCTCCTCTACTTTGAACCTTGATAGATCTACATAAGTCTGTGTGCAGTATTCCTATAAGATTTTCAATCCATGCATGCATATGCTACAATTTTTCATACTTAATTAATTATTGAGTTTTACAATGTTAAGAAGAGTAAACAGGTAAAATATACTCCTAATCATTAAATTTCTTAATGGGTGTGCCAAGGTTGAAAGGTCCATCTAATTCAAAATGGAGAGAGTACAAGGAAATACACCCTTCATTTTTAACCATTTTAGGGGCGTGCTGGAAGGGGTGAGGAAGGGGGGCTGGGGTGGGTTCGGGGTATAGGTCAGGCGCTAAGGCAGGTTTTGGAAAAGGTGTTAGAAAAAGGCGTGAGGCGAGAGAAGATAGGCTGAGGGTAGGGTCTTGGAACATTGGGACCCTGCAGGGTAAGTCCATAGAGCTGGTGAAGATTCTTAAGAAGAGGAGCATTAATATTGCGTGTGCGCAGAAGACTGGGTGGGTAGGATCTAAGGCTAGGGATATAGATGGGGTACAAGCTATGGTATTCGGAAAGTGTGAGGTATTATAATGGAGTAGGCATCTTAGTGGATGAGGAGCTTAGAATGCAGGTGATGGAGTTTATGAGGGTCAATGATAGGATGATGAAGATTAAGTTGGTCATTGGGGGTTTTGCGTTGCATGTGTGTAGTGTGTATGCACCGCAGGTGGGCGTGGGAGAGGAGGTGAAAGTGAGTTTTTGGGAGGAGTTGGATGAGGTGGTGAGGACAATGCCTAGTTCAGAGAAGATTGTCATAGCAAGGGACTTCAATGGCCACATTGGGGCCTTACCGGGAGGATATGACAATGTCTATGGAGGTTTTGGTTTCGGTGATAGAAATGGTGAGGGAGCTGCTCTGTTGGATTTTGCGAGGGTCTTTGGGCTAGTGATAGTGAATTTGAGTTTTCTAAAGAAGGAGGATCACCTGATTACCTTCTGCAGTGCAATAGCCAAGACCCAAATTGACTTTCTGCTGCTTAGGAAGGGGGATAGGGGGCTATACAAGGATTGTAAATTCATTTCGAGTGAGCATCTTTCGACCTAGCATAGGATTCTAGTGATGGACTTGTCTATCAAGAAGTGCAAGAAGAGAAGGGTCGGGGAGGGTCGACATAGAATTAAGTGAGGCTGCTTGATGTCAGTTAATGCTCTAGAGATAGGGGAAAAGGTAGTAGAAAAGGAGGTGTGGGAGAGCAGGGGGGATGTGGATACTATGTGGGATAGGGCTGCTAGTGGCATCACGGAGACAACCAAAAAAGGTGTTGGGTATTTTAAGGGGTCAGGTAGGATGACATAAGGGGGACTAATGGTGGAATGAGGAAGTGAAGAAGCAAGTCGAGATTAAGAAGGAGACGTATGTTAAGTTAATTGAGAGTAAAGTTGAGGAGGAAAAAGGGGTGAATAGGTAGGCTTACAAAGTAGACAGGAAGGAGGCTAAATTAGTTGTTATGGTTGCTAAGTCAACAGCGTTCGAGAGTTTGTATGCGGGGTAAGAGGTGAAAGACGGGGAAAAAAAGGTTGTACAAACTTGCTAAAGCTAGGAAACGGAAGAGCCAAGACCTCGATCAAGTGAAGTACATTAGGGGGGATGGTAGTGTTTTGATGGAGAACGTTCACATTAAGAAGAGATGGCAGGAGTACTTTTATAGACTTTTGAACGAGGAGGGAGATAGAGGCATTGTGTTGGGGGAATTGGAGAACTCAGAGGAGAGCCGTGATTTTAGATTCTATAGTCATTTTAAGGTTGAGGAGGTTAAAAAGGCTATTCGTACGATACAGAGGGGTAGGGCGATGGAGCCCAATGAGATTTCGGTGGATTTTTGGAAGTATGTTAGTGAGGTCAGTTTAAGGTAGTTGACAGATTTATTTAGTGGCATTTTCAAGACTGCGATAATGCCTGAGTCCTGTAGATGGAGTACAATGATTCCGTTATATAAAATCAAGGGTGACACTCAGAGCTGCAACAACTATAGGGGTATTAAGTTATTGAGTCACACTATAAGGATTTGGGAGAGAGTGATCGAGCGAAGGTTGAGGAGGGTTGTGTCTATTCCAGAGAATTAGTTTGGACTTATGCCTGGTCGCTCGATGACAGAGGTAATCCACCTGGTGAAGAGATTAGTAGAGCAGTATAGAGAAAGGAAGAAGAATTTACACATAGTGTTCATCGACCTAGAAAAGACGTATGATAAAGTCCTGCAGGAGGTTCTTTGGAGGTGTTTTGAGGTGAGAGAGGTCCCGGTGGCGTACATCAGAGCTATTAAGGATATGTACAATAGAGGGAAGACCTGAGTGAGAATGGAGGAAGGAGACTCAAAGCAGTTTTCGATCGAGATCAGGTTGAACTAGGGATCGACTCTTAGTCCGTTCCTTTTTGTATTGGTGATGGACGTGTTGACGTAGAGCATTCAAGACGAGGTGCCTTGGTGTATGTTATTTTCGGATGATGTGGTGCTAATTGATGAGATACGAGGGGGTATGAATGACAAATTGGAGGTTTGGAGGAAAACCCTTGAGTCTAAGGGGTTTAGGTTGAGTAGGTCCAAAACTGAGTATTTGGAATGTAAGTTTAGTGACTTGAGACAAGAGGATGAAGGGGTAGTGAGGTTGGACTCCCAGAATGTCTGTAAGATGGATAGTTTTAAGTATCTTGGGTCTACGATTCAGGAGAATGGTGAGATTGATGAGGATGTCTCTAAACGTATTGGAGAAGGTTAGATGAAGTAGAGGCTACCTTGGGAGTGTTGTGTGATAAGAAGGTGCCCCTTAAGCTTAAAGGCAAATTCTATAGAGTGGCAGTTCGTCCGGCTATGTTGTATGGTGCAGAGTGCTGGCCAGTCAAGCACTCGCACATCCAAAAATTGAAGGTAGCGGAAATGAGAATGTTGCATTGGATGTGTGGGCTTACTAGAGGTGACAGAGTAAGAAATGAGACTATTCGGGAGAAGATGGGAGTGCCTTCAGTGGAAGACAAGTTACGGGAAGAAAGACTGCGATGGTTTGGGCATGTTATGAGGAAGAGTGTGGATGCCCCAGTCCGGAGATGTGAGAGGCTTGCTTTGGATGGCTTCAGGAGGGGTAGAGGTAGGCCAAAGAAATACTGGAGAGAGGTGATTAGACATGACATGGAGCAGCTCCAGCTGACTAAGGACATAACCCTAGATAGGAAGGTGTCGAGGTGGCGGATAAGGGTAGAAGGGTAATACGGGTGTATGGGTTGTAGCTTGCAGTCTAGAGAGTCTTGTGTAGCCGGGTTATTCAGCCTAGGTCCATGTTCATAGGGTCCTTATTATGGGAGCGTAGGTTATTACTAGGTGGGTGCACTAGGTCTTATGTCTTAGTACCTATTTTCTTATTCTGTGTTGCCCTTATGTCTCGTATTTCATATTTCTCTAATGTCTATTTTATTATTTCTTATTCCTGATTTTCTATTATGTTTTCCATCCCTTTGTTTAGTGTTCTCTACTTTGAGCCGAGGGTCTATCGGAAACAGCCTCTCTACTTCCTCGGAGGTAGCGGTATGGACTGCGTACATCTTACCCTCTCCAGACCCCACTTTTATGGGAATACACTGGGTATGTTGTTGCTGTTGTTCTGGTGGAGGACTCTTAGGGTTATTATTAATAGACACACTTAAACTCTGAAACTAGGTGCAAACTACAAGAAAATGACTTTGCAAAGATTAATCTCAATTGTTATTTTCAAATTTCTTATTTGTAAAAATAAAATTTTCTAATAATTTTTTTAATAAAATTATAAATAAATTTATAATAAACCATAAAATAACTTACTCGAACATCGACACGCTTTAATGGTACTTCGCTATGATAAAAAGGCGCTAAGGCGATGCGCTATATATCTTGATAAGAACGATAGTGCATAATAAATATTTCACCTTGTTATTTTCTTTTATACATTGATTAATATAGTGTTTGCACGTTGGTAGTTATCAATTTCTTTATTATAAAGAAAGATGAGTTCAAGGATTGATGAAAGGTAAAATTGTCTTTTCAATATTCATTAAGATCACTCCAAAAATATCCTTTCTTCTCAAAATTAATTTTCGAAGCATCCAACATTTTTCAAAACAAAAAAAATCTTCATCTTTCTTTTAGTGTCAACAATCATTACTATATATAAGAGAGAATTTGATATTTTGGTAGTCTTCACATCAATTTTTTTTGTCAATTTTATCCCTAATTTAAATTTTAATTAATTTACAAATTTTCATCCATTTTGCCAAATTTGAACAGTTATTTGGACTTACTAAATGCTACAAAAAGTAATGAGTCATGAAAAGATGGAAGTGACACCATAAAAACTATTTATACAATCAAATTCAAAATTAATCCAAAGGTTTATTGTCTTTCTATTTTGTAGAAATATTTATTAATCTTACTTCGAAATTTCAATTTTCCTAACAAATTTATCATTGACAAGTAATTTTATTTTATTTATTTTATATTATAGAAAGACTGGTTCAAGGACGACCAAAGGTAAAATTATCTTTTCAACATTCATTAAGCTCACTCCAAAAATATCCTCTCTTCTCCAAAATATTTTTAGAAACATCCACCATTTTCCAAAACAAAAAAATCTTCAACTTCTTTTAGTGTCAACAATCATTACTATATACAAGAGAGAATTTAATATTTTGTTAGTCTTCACATTAATTTTTTTTGTCAATTTTACTCCTAATTGAAATTTTAACTAATTTACAAATTTTTATCCATTTTGTTAAATATGAACAATTATTTGAGCTTATTAAATTCTACAAAAATGACGCGTCATGAAAAATCTGAAAGTGAGACCACAAAAACTATTTATATGATCAAATACAAAATTGATCCAAGAGTTTATTGTCTTTCTATTTTGTAGAAATGTTTATTAATTTTACTTCAAATTTTCATTTTTCCTAACAAATTTATCATTGACAAGTAATTTTATTTTATTTATTTTATTATATAGAAAAATGAGTTCAAGGACGACCAAAGGTAAAATTGTCTTTTCAGCATTCATTAAGCTCACTCCAAAGATATCCTCTCTTCTCCAAAATATTTTTAGAGACATCCACCTTTTTTCTAAAATAAAAAATCTTCAACTTTCTTTTGGTGTCAACAATCATTATTTCCCTTATATATGAGTGAAGAATGTGTGTACTGCTAATTTGTCTTTTTGTGGATACACAAGTCCTTCATTTATATATAAGAGAAATTATTATTATTATTATTATTATTATTATTATTCCTTTTTTTACTATTACTACTATTACTATTATTATTTTTATTATTACTAATATTACTTTTTCTTACTACTACTACTATTGCTATTGCTATTATTATTATTATTACTTTCCTTTAATACTATATTTGTCTTTTTGTGGCTACACCAATCCTTCATTTTTTTATAAGAGAAATTATTATTATTATTTCTATATTATTCCTTTTTTTTACTATTACTATTACTATTACTAATATTATTATTATTATATTATTATTATTATTATTAATTTTTTTGTCGTCACTATTATTATTCGTACTACTACTACTACTACTACTATTATTATTACTATATATAAGTGAAGGTTGGGGTGACTATCAAGGGTGTTTCGGTAATTTCAGTGTCTCCATCCTTTACTTATATATAGCAGTAAATAAAATGGTTGCACATTCATATAGTTTTTTCCTTATATTTATTAGTTTTGTCCTCGTTTTTATTATGCAATAAAATGGTTACACATGCATAGTATTTTTTTTATATATATTTATTAGTTTTGTCCTCATGTATTATTTTAATAATATTTTTATTTAGATCTTTGTAATTGAATTATACATGATACTATTTTTATATAAATATCTTTTTGTTTCTTATTAAATGACTACCAAGGATATTTCGCTAATTTTATGATGCAATAAAATGGTTACACATGCATATTATTTTTTCTTTATATTTATTAGTTTTGTCCTAATTTTTATGGTGCAATAAAATGGTTACACATTCATTTATATACTAGTTTAGTATACATGTTTTGCACGTGTATGAATACTCCTAATTTTAGTTAAAATTATCTAACGGACACTTAGATTATATTATAACTAAATTCACATAAAAATGTCTCCAAAGTAGAGTTTGATAGTATATACGACTCTACTTATATTAAAATAAATAATTGATAAAAATATTTAAAACCTCTCACTTTTAATGATAGTAAGAATATATAGAACTCACTGTTTTAGATTTTTGTAATTTTCTTTCCTTTTTAAGATTTAAATTGTGTTAACTCAAAAAAAAATTAAAAATATATATTTTTATCATATTAACATAACAAAAAGTGTGACTAATAATACTTGTCATATAGTTTTTATATATTATAATTATAATTTTAAAACGTTAACTTAATCTAATTCAATTTATCTTCAAAAATTATTTTAAAATGTTGCCTAGAAACGATTAGATTTCTAGTAGAAATAGGATTAAGTAATTGTAAACATATATATATTGTAGATGTAGATGTAGATGTGTACACACAATAATTTTTTATTTTTGTATACATTTACTACTCATTGATGTCCTCTTACAAATTATATTATTACTTAAATCAATAAGGACTAACTTGAATATTTTATTAAATAAAAATAAATATTATTTTAGATAAGTATCACAAATAATTTAAATGTCAATCATAAAATATGTTATCATATTGAACATAAACTAAAATTAGACCTCACAACTACTTATAATATATAGATGACAATGAAAATTATAGAAACAAAAATTCTTTGGACATGGCAATGATAGTCTTTTCTTCACCTTTATTTTTCAAAAATTAGTTTTTCTTCTTCTGCTCAAGAAGAAGAAGAAGAAGAAGAAGAAGAAGAAGAAGAAGAAGAAGAAGAAAAAGAGGAAGAGGAAGAGGAGAAAGAGGAAGAAGAAGAAGAAGAAGAAGAAGAAAAAGAAGAAGAAGAAGAAGAAGCAGAAGAAGAGGAGAAGAAGAGGAGGAGAAGGAGGAGGAGGAGGAGGAGGAGGAGGAGGAAGAGGAAGAGGAAGAGGAAGAAGAAGACGAAGAAGAAGACGAAGAGGAAGAGGAAGAAGAAGAAGAAGAGGAAGACAAAAAGGAAGAGAAAGAGGAGGAAGAGGAAGAAGAAGAGGAAGAGGAAGAAGAAAAGAAAGAAGAAGAAGAAGAAGAAGAAGAAGAAGAAGAAGAAGAAGAAGAAGAAGAAGAAAAGCAAATAAGAATATACATATCATCAATTGAGTGTCGTATACAATTCCTATGAATTATAATTAGAAGCATAACCTTTGATTTTTAGTCAATATAGCAATTGATTATCATGATCTGATCCACTTCATTCATTGACAATGTCGCATGATTTTTCTTTTTTTTCCAATCAAAATTTTTAGCTGAAAGAACATAAAAAATGAAAAGAAAGACGAAAAGGAAGAGGAAGAGGAGTAAGAGGAAGAGGAAGAGGAAGAGAAAGAGGAAGAGGAAGAGGAAGAAGAAGAAGAAGAAAAAGAAGAAGAAGAAGAAAAATAAAAAGAAGAAGAAGAAGAAGAAGAAGAAGAAGAAGAAGAAGAAGAAGAAGAGCAAATAAAAATATACGTATCATCAATTGAGTGTCGTATATAATTCCTATGAATTATAATTAGAAGCATAACCTTTGATTTTTAGTCAATATAGCAATTGATTATCATGATCTGATCCACTTCATTCCTTGACAATGTCGTATGATTCTTCTCTTTTTTTCAATCAAAATTTTCAGCTGAAAGAACACAAAAAATATTAGAACTAATTGTATGTAAAAGGAAGAAAAAAAGTTGAATCAAAACCAAATAAAAAAGCAAACGAACAAGAAAGAAAAATGTGTACTATATTATTGAGAGTTAAATCTTTGTTCACAAAAAAGTTACTTAAATAGAATTATATAAGGTAGTATTTTAGTATTTTAATTTATTTAGAAGTGTACTAAATATTAAGAGTTTTACTTGTTTTAAATAAGCAAATAATTATATAAGGTAGTATTTTAATTGCTTTAAAAATATAAAATAGTAGTAACACTTTTACATATTTTAAAAAAGGAAAGATTACATATAGTTTTTTAAAAAAAAATAGGGAAATGGGTTTTCTTTTTTAAAAAAATATTTTTTCTTCTTTTTCCACTATGTCCAGTCGTATGAATTTTGGTAAAATTCTTTGAAAAACTTGACCGATATTGGTAAAATATTTTTTAAGGGTCTTCTCATTTTTAATATAGTAAAAATTAGAAATTAGAGATTAAAGAAGTAGGTAGTTAAAATATAAATGAAATTGTTTGTTTAGGAAAGACGCATGGTATATATTAAATGATTGACTTTTTTCATATAAACACTAATCCAAAAGAATTCTAAGTTTTAGGTACATAACTCAAATAAGGAAAAGTTTAATAACTAGATTTTAATGAATTTTTAAATTTTAAAAATTATTAGAAAATAGCAAAAAGACGATTTTGTCTATTGCAAAGTGTTTTAATGAGGGATAAAAAGTTCAAATCACTTTTTTAAGGGTTTTCACACTTTTAATATATTATAATATAGATATAGATAAGAGAAATTATTATTATTATTATTATTATTATTACAGTATTCATATTATTATTATATTGTTCATACTAATATTACTACTCCTGTTGCGCCGCCACCACCACCACCATACTACTACCACCACTATTACCACTACTATCACTACTACCACTATCACTATTACTATCACCACTACCATTACCACTACCACTACTACCACTACCACTATCACTACAATTATTGCCACCACTACCATCACTACCACCACTATCACTACCAACACTACCACTACCACCACTACCAACACTACCTCTACTACCACTACTACCATTACCATTACTACCACTACTACCACTACCACCACTACCACTACCACTACTATTACTACCACCACTACCATTACTACTACTACTATCACTACTACTACCACCACTACTACCACCACCACTACTACTACTACCACTACTACTACCACTACCACTACTACTATCACTACCACTGCTACCACTTGTAACGCCTCAAGTCTGCAATATGAACGCCACACGGTGATTACGACCCTGAAGGATCGCAAGCTAACCCATGGCTGATACCTGCTGTAAGTACTGAATAATAATACTGAAATAATGTGGAAATATAATTGAAATTATATAAGGTTCTCAAAAATACTAATATGAGTACTAAAATACTAATAGAAATACTGATAACAAAACTGAATACTATCTAAGCAAATCTAGTGTGAAAGCTTCTAATTGTTTGAATATGGAGTTAATGGGAAAAGCCCCCAACTAACTCCGGCTACTGAACATACTGAATTAATGAAATAAATAAACTTTATCCTCGAACTATGAGGACTCACCACTGTATTTATTGATGATAGTCTGAATTGCTAAGTACAGTCAGGATCCCGTGTGTATGAACCTATGATATGAGACATCATAGCGCAAAGAAAAGAGTATGCGTCTGTACTTTTAATTTACTGGTATGCTAAGTGAGGTATGGTTGTATGCATGGGTTTATATACATGAACAATAACTGACTGAGTGATAAGAATATAACTGAGTATGAGTATATGACTAACTGAACATGTTGTAGCTACTGAGTATGCAATGCTACCGCATATAAGTATATTGTTTTTGGGATTACACTGAAGCTGAGTACTAAGTTCTGATAACTAAGTAATTGATATCTGAGGTTACTGATAACTAAATTTCTGATAATTAGGAGACTGTGTCTGACAGTCCTGATATTGTAGAACTGAACTGAGTTTTGTACAGAGTTGGGTGACTGTGTTTGAAAATCCTAATCCTATAGAACTAAACTGAGTTCTGTACTGAGCCTGAAACTAAAACTGTGAGAGATAATCATTTAACAGACATGCCCCTCTCTGAAATGATTGGGGTCCAACCTGTAACCCCATTTGGAAGGGTGTTAGTACAGTGCCACGGGTAAAGATAAGTTGTTGAGTCACCCTCATTCGGCAGGTGCTCTGAATGAGAATGGAGGTACCCTCAACTAGCAGGTAATACACCTCATCAACCCTAACCTGGCAGGTTGATGTCTCAACCTACACTGGATATGTAGGTCTGGAATGCAAGGACTGCTTCTAAGGATTACACCCTCTACTGGAAGGTGAGTCCTTATCCTTGGGTTCACTCGGTGCTGAATCCTACTCCTAACTGATTAGATACTGAACTGATTTCTAAACTGTACTAGGCTTGACTAAACTATTACTGATCATGTTAACTGACTGAACTGGACTGAATTCACTGAGTATGACTGAGTTCTATACTGATTGAGTACTACTAATCGTAATGTTTCTGAGTCTATTCTATAACTACTTTAGCTCTAGGTCAACAACTAAGATTTTCGAGTATTAGATACCCTCAGGACTCGATAGCATGAAGAGTAAAGCATAGCATGATCTTGAGAAACATAATAATGTACACTTGTCCATAATTCAGTCATAGAGATATTTTATCAAGCACCTGTAGGGCATAAGCTTTTACATGATTGGGACAACATAATGACATGTCATGATTCCACTATTTACTTCACATAGGCATTTTAGCAAATGCTTGGGGAGCATGGATTATTTCACATGATAATGTCCAACACATGAACATTATGAATGCAATACTCAATTTCAAATCTGAGGGTTTAGCATGCAATTTATATAATTCATCATATAAACTATTTTAATTTCATGAAAACTTATAATTAATCATGAATTGATATCCAATCATTATCATGAACATGAATACAATTAATCTTGAAGCATGGAATTCATGAAAACTCAATCATGTATTTTTAAAGGGTGAAAGTAACCCATAGATGAACACCAAATATACCTTGATTGTTAATTTCATGGAGATTGAGGTAAGTTCTAGAGATTTATTCTTGAACTTGATGAAGGTAGGGCTTGTTCTTAAGAGGATTTTGTGAAAAGAATGAGCAATTATGCTATTTGGGGCTTTAATCCCGTGTTATGGAGCTATTGGGTGAACGAAAAATGACCCATTTGCCCTTAAAAATGCAAAACAAAACTACAGAATTTACCCAGACCGGAATGGCTAGGGCGCCGCAGGCTCTGGAGAGCCACTCTGGGCAGGGCACCACGATCTGTATCGCAGGATCCCCCTAGCATTGGACTGGGCATGGCACCATGGGGTAATCGCCCTGAGCCACTATTTTAGAGTTTCAAACACACCCTTACGCTTGTCCGAAAATTCCTCAAAGTTTGAGGGCTTTAGAAATGATTAAGTCCTAACACTTAGCTGAAATTTTCCAAGTCTGGGACCTATTTTAGCATGCTTTAAAGGACTCAAATGATTAGGATTCTGCGGGGTCTTACAATATCTCCCCTTGGGATTTATCCTCGGATGAGACTGACTAAGTTGAGAATACTGATAGACTGAATTTATACACTGAATATGCATAACTGAAGTATGATTACATGACTGAAGCTACTGGTGTACTGATTTATCATATTGAACATGCATAACTGTAGCATGACTGAGTTCTGAAGACATGACACATGACTGAGCTGTTTTATAAAGGTATGCATGATATGAGGATGTTATGCAACTGAACTGATACAGAGTTATAAAGGAAATCTGAGCGTGGAACTGAGTAAATTCAAGGAAAACTGTTACTTAAGTTGAGTCTGAGTTCACAGAGAAGAGGTGAGGATACTTGGTCCGCATATCTGCTTCTGCTTCCGAAGTAGCTCCCTCATCTGACTGATTCCGCCAAAGAACTTTGACCATTGGAACTTCTTTGTTCCTTAGTCTACGAATCTGACGATCAAGGATTTTGACTGGGATTTTCTTATAAGAGAGACTGTTCTGAACATCTATACCCTCTATAGGGACTACAACCGCAGGGTCACCTATGCACTTCTTTAGCAAGGAGACATGAAACACTGGATGTACTGTAGCTAAGTCTAAAGGTAGCTCAAGCTTGTAAGCTACCTTTCCAAAATGGCTGAGAATTCGGTAAGGACCGACATATCGGGGACTGAGTTTCCCCTTCTTTCCAAACCTCTTCACTCCCTTCATAGAAGATATTTTTAAATACACATAATCACCAATCTCAAACTCGAGATCTTTTCTTCGCACATCTGCATACGATTTCTATCGACTCAGAGTTGTCTTAAGCCTTTCCCTGATCAACTAAACTTTTTCTAAGGTATCAAATACCAAGTTAGGTCGTACCACTATGGCCTCACCCACTTTAAACTAACCAATGGGAGATCTACATCCCCTTCCATAAAGCGCTTCAAACGGAGCCATCTGAATGTTGTAATTATAACTGTTATTATATCCAAACTCAATCAAAGGTAAGTGGTCATCCCAACTACCTTTAAAGTCAATGGCATATGCTCTTAATATATCTTTTAGAGTTTGGATGGTCCTTTCTATTTGACCATCTATCTGAGGGTGAAAGGCTGTACTGAGGTGAACTTGGGTACCAAGACCCTTTTGGAAGGCTTTCAAGAAATGAGAGGTGAACTGTGTACCTCTATCTGAAATAATGGCCAATGGGACGTAATCTAACCAACTCTCTAACATAGAGCTTGGCATAATCCTCTAATGAATAAGAGGTATGAACTGGTAAAAAGTGATCTGACTTGGTCATCCTGTTTATAATGACCCAAATAGAATTGTGCTGATGACGCGTGCGTAGTAAACCCATCACAAAATCTATGTTCACCTTCTCCGATTTCCAAATGGGAATACTGAACTCTTGTATAGACCCACTAAGCTTCTGATGCTCAATCTTAACCTGCTAACATGTTGATCACTTAGCTATAAACTCTGCAATGTCTCTCTTCATCCCACTCCACCAATAGATTTCCTATAAGTCATAGTATATCTTGGTGGCCCCTAGGTGAATCGATTAGCGCACTCCATGCACCTCTACAGGAATCCTCTACCTCACGCCATCCACATATGGCACACAAAGTCTACCCTGATAACGAAATACGCCATCTCCCCCTTGGGAGAAAAACTCTACCTTCTGATCTCAGACTGACTCTCACAGCTTAACTAAACTGGGATCTCTGTACAGCTTTTCTTTTACCTCAGAAACCAGAGATGATTCTAAACTATTCTTCACCCACATGCTACCCTTTGCTGAATCGACTAAGCGGATACCTAGTCGGGTAAGATGATGAACTTCCTAAACTAACTTCTTCTTACCATCCTCAACGTGAGCCACACTACCTATGGACAATGTACTAAGAGCATCAACCACTACATTGGCCTTGCCCGGATGATATAGAACACTCATGTCGTAATCTTTCAATAACTGTAACCATCTTATCTGGCACAGGTTTAGATCTTTCTAAGAAAACACATACTATAGGTTTTTATGGTATGTGAAACACATCAACATGCACTCCATACAAGTAATGCCTCCAAATCTTTAAGGCAAATACTACAACTGCTAACTCTAGATCATGGGTGGGGTAATTATTTTCATAGGGCTTAAGTTTTCTAGAGGCATATGCTATGACCCTACCTCTCTGCATCCAAACACACCCCAAACCAACTCTGAAAACATCATAATATACCACAAACCCATCTGAACCATCTGGTAAAGTTAGAACTGGAGTTGTAGTGTGTCGAGTCCTTAACTCTTGAAAACACTTCTCACAAGAATCTGACCACTGGAACTTGACTTTTTTTTGAGTCAATCTGGATATAGGGGATATAATAGACGAAAACTCTTCCACAAACCATCGATAATAGCAAGCTAAACCCAAAAAACTCCTAATATCTGATGGAGAGATGGGTCTAGGCCAGTTTCTCACTGCTTCAGTCTTTTGAGATTCCACTCTAATGCCATCATCGAAAACTATATGGCCAAGAAAAGCTACTGATCTTATCCAAAATTTGCATTTATTGAATTTGGCAAACAAGTGATGGGCTCTTAGAGTCTGTAATACTATTCTGAGATGGTTTGCATAATCACTTTCACTACGGGAGTAAACAAGAATGTCATCAAGAAGACTATGATAACATATCCAAGTACTGCTTGAACACATAATTCATCGAGTCCATGAAGGCTACTAGAGCATTGGTATGACCTAATGAAATGACTAAGAATTCAAAGTGACCATACCAAGTTCTAAAAGTTGTTTTCAAAATATTACGTTCTCTGACTCTGAGCCGATGATAACCTGATTTGAGGTCTATCGTAGAAACGTAACTAGCACCCTAAAGTTGGTCAAACAAGTCATCAATTCTATGAAGTGGATATTTATTCTTGACTGTGACTTTGTTTAACTGACGGTAGTCTATACACATTCTAAGAGAACCGTCTTTCTTACGCACAAATAGGACTGGTGCACCCCACGGGGAAATGTTGGGTCTGATGAATCCATTATCTAAGAGATCCTTCAATTGTTCTTTTAATTCTTTGAGTTCTATTGGGGCCATTCTATATAGAGGGATAGAGATAGGCTGAGTATCTGGAAGGTCTATTCCAAAGTTAATTTTCCTTTTGAAAGGGACTCCAAGAAGATCGTCAGGGAACATATCTGAGAATTCACTTACAAATGAAAATGACTCAAGGCTAAGAGTCTCTGAACTAGAGTCCTTGACGCAAATGAGATGATAGACATACCTCTTGGATATTATTTTTCTCGCCTTAAGGTATGAAATAAGTTGGCCACTAAGTGCTGAAGTACTACCCTTTCACTCAAGGACATGTTTATTTGAAAACTAAAAATGGATAATTTTATTTCTGCAATCAACTGAAACATAGCATGAATGAAGTCAATCCATACCAAGAATGACATCAAAATCTATCATCTCTAATTCTACTAAGTCTGCTGAAGTAGCTTTCTGAGATACCATAACCGGATAGTTCCTTTATACCTGTCGAGCCATTATAGATTTACCCACTGAGGTAGAGACTGAGAAGGGCTCTGCTAGGATTTTGGGACTGACTCTGAAGTCAACAGCTATATAAGGAGTTACAAAGGACAAAGAAGCTCCTAGATCTAGCAAAGCATAAATATGTAAATGATAAATTTATAACATGCCAGTGACCATATCAGGAGAACTTTTCTGATCCTATTAGGACTGAAGTGCATAAAGTCTATTTGGGCGTTGCCCATTGGTGGCACTGGAAGCGGCACCCTATTGATTTGGGTGACCGGACTGAGCTGAAGGACGATTAGACTGACCCTGAGAACCTGACAGAGGATAATCTCTGATTCTATGGTTTGTCTTGCCACATCTAAAACACGCATTGCTGCCAGCTCTGCAGACACCCTGATGGTTTCTGCCATATTTCTAGTAAAGAGAATTTGTTCGAGCACTGTTAATACTTCCCTAGGGTTTAAGGCCTAATGTTCTATCTCTATTACCCTCTCTGAATTTCAACACTGGATTACTAGCTGAGGATGGAGCTAGAACTGAAGATTTTAGGCAAAACTAGGAATGATTACCACCCTCCGACTTAGGCTAAGTGAAGTTGAAGCTACCTGTTCTAGATTTATTATTCTCGCTCTCTTTCTCTCTATTCTTGGCCTCTTTTATTGCTGAGCATAGACCATGAGCCTGGATATGTCCATCTCTTTAATCAGCATTGCGATTCTACACTCCTTGACCACACTGCTAGACACACCTGACACAAACTTACTTATCTTATATCTACTATCTGATACTACAGGAGGGGCATATCTGGCTAACTGAGTAAACTTGAGAGAATACTCTTTCACTGTTATGTTGTCCTATTTTAGATTAATAAACTCCAACACCTTCTCTTTCCTCAACTCTAGTGGGAAGAACCTATCACGGAAAGAAGTATCAAACTCTTCCCATTCCCTAAGCCCAACATCAGTAGCCCTCTCTGCCTCCCACTGTTTAAACCATGTGTGAGCCACATCTTGCAACTGATATACGGTCAACTCAGCACTCTTACTAGCAGTTACCCCTATAATATCTGTGATTTTCTACACCTGATCAAGGAATTCCTGTAGGTCCTCTTCAGATTTAGACCCTGTAAATAATGGAGGATTCATTCGGGTGAAGTCCTAAATTCTAGCTGCAGCAGTATTGGCCATTGGGTTGGCCTGATAGGCAGTTGGGTATTTATTCTAGGCTACCATAGAATGAGCTAAAGTGGTGAAAAATACTTTGAAATCTGCGTGTGAAACATGCTCGTTCAGGGGATCTGCTTGAATAGAATGAGGTGCTGGCTGATTTCCAGTTCCCCTTCCGTAAGTTTTTTGGGGAGGCATATTTTGTAAATGGAAGGAAACATTGGATTAGACAGAGATTTTAACTTGATCTCATGCTCACTCACACGATATAAACACTGAAAGAGGGGAAACTTTTTTTAAAATGCCTCATAGCTTCTTGTCCATAAGAGTGGTGCGCTATACACCCTTGTACAAGACTCTACTAGACGCGGTTTACAGACTCCCTAGGACTTTGTTGAACCTTAGGCTCTAATACCAAATTTGTAATGCCTCGAGTCTGCACCCCAGAATCACAAGCTAACCCATGACTGGTACCTACTATAAGCACTGAATAATAATACTAAAATAATACGAAAGTATAACTGAAATATCGTAAGGTCCTCAAAAATATTGATATGAGTAATGAAATACTGATAGAAATACTGAAAACAAAACTAAATACTGTCTAAGAAAATCTAGTCTGAAAGCCTCTAACTGTTTGAATATAGAGTTGATGGGACAATCCCCCAACTAACTCCGACTACTAAACATACTGAACTAATGAAATAAATGAAATTTTCCCTCAAACTATGAGGACTCACCACTTTATCTACTGCTGATAGTCTGAACTGCTAAGATCATGAGCCTGTGCGTCTGAACCTATGATATGAGACATCATAGCGCAAAGAAAAGAGTATACATCAGTACTTTGAATGTACTAGTATGCTAAGTGAGGTAAGGTTGTATGCATGGGTTCATATGCATGAACAATAACTGACTGAGTGGTAAGAATATAACGGAGTATAAATACATGACTAACTGAACATTTTGTAGGTATTGAGTATGCAATGCTACCCATATACAAGTATATTATTTCTGAGATTACATTGAAGCTGAGTACTAAGTTCTGATGACTGATAGCTGAGGTTACTAATAACTAAATTTCTGATAAGTAGGAGACTGTGTCTAATAGTCCTGATCATGTAGAACTGAACTGAGTTTTTTACTGAGCTAGGTGACTGTGTTTGATAGTCCTGATCCTATAGAACTAAACTGAGTTCTGTACTAATCCTGAAACTAAAAATGTGAGAGGTAATTATCTAATCAACATGCCCCTCTCTGAAATGATTGGGGTCCAACCTGTAACCCCAGTTGGAAGGGTGTTAGTACTGTGCCACGGGTAAAGACAAGTTGTTGAGTCACCCTCATCTGGAAGGTACTTTGAATGAGAATGTTGGTACCCTCAACTTACAGGTAATACACCTCATCAACCCTCAAATGGAAGGTTGATGTCTCAACCTATGCTGGCTATGTAGTTTTGGAACGCAAGGACTGCTTCTAAGGATTACACCCTCTACTGGCAGGTGTGTCCCCATCCTTGGGTTCACTCGGTGCTGAATCCTACTCCCAACTGATTAGATACTGAACTGATTTCTAAACTGTACTAGGCTTGACTGAACTATTACTGATCGTGTTAACTAACTGAACTGGACTGAATTCACTGAGTTTGACTGAGTTTTATACTAATTGAGTACTACTAATCGTAATGTTACTGAGACTATTTTGTAACTACTTTAGCTTTAGGTCAAAAACTAAGATTTTCGGGTATTAGATTCCCCCAGGACTCGATAGCATGAAGAGTAAAGTATAGCATGATCTTGAGAAACATAACAATGTACACTTGTCTACAATTCATTCATAAAGACATTTTATCAGGCACTTGTAGGGCATAATTTTTTACATGATTGGGACCATATAATGACATATCATGATTCCACTGTTTACTTCATATAGGCATTTTAGCAAACACTTGGGTAGCATGGATTATTTCACATGATAATGACCAACACATGAACATCATGAATATAATACTCAATTTCAAATTCAAGGGTTTAGCATGCAATTCATATAATTCATCACAAAACTATTTTAATTTCATGAAAACTTATAATTAATCATAAATTGAAACCCAATCACTATCATGAACATGAATAAAATTAATCTTGAAGCATTGAATTCATGAAAACTCAATCATGTATTTTTAAAAGGGAATCTTTGGCTCTATGGGTGAAATGAACCCATAGATGAACACCAAACATACCTTGATTGTTAATTTAGTGGAGATTGGGGTGAATTCTTGAGATTTGATTCTTGAACTTGATGAAGCTAGGTCTTGTTCTTGAGAGGATTTGTGAAAAGAATGAGCAATTATGCTATTTGGGGCTTTAATCTCGTATTATAGAGCTATTGTGTGAAGGAAAAATGATGCATTTGCCCTTAAAAATGCGAAACAAAACTACAGAATTTACCTGGACCGGACTGGCCAGGACGTCGCGGGCTCTGGAGCGCTGCTCTGGGTAAGGCACCGCGGGCTACATCGTGGGTTCCCCCCAGCACCGGACTGGGCAGGGCGCCGCAGGCTAATTGCACTGAGCCACTATTTTGGAGTTTCAAACTTGCCCTTACGCTTGTTCGAAAATTCCAAAACTCAACCGAGATGTACTATTGACTTCCCCGATCATAAATCAACTTAAAAACTAACTTTCTAAGGTCGGTAAGGTCATAAATAAATTCCTTAAAGTCTGAGGACTTTAGAAATGACTAAGTCCTAACACTTAGCTGAAATTTTCTAAGTCTGGACCTATTTTGGCATGCTTTAAAGGACTCAAACGATTAGGATTCTGTGGGGTCTTACACTACTATCACAACTACCACTGCCACTACTATCACTACTACTACCACTACTACAACTACTAGTGGCTACTACTACCACTACTACCACTACCACTACTACCACTACCAATACCACTAGTACTACCACCACTACTACTACTAGTGGCTACTACTACCACCACCACCACCACCATTACTACTGTTGCTGCTGCTACCACTACTACCACTACCATTATCACCACTATCACTTTCATTACCACTACCACTACCACTACTACTGCTACTGCTACTGCTACTACTACTGCTACAACTACTGCTCTTGTTCCTGCTCCTGCTACTGCTCTTGCTCCTTCTCTTGCTGCTTCTACTATTGTAGCTGCTGCTACTACTGCTACTGCTACTTTACTTTACTACTATATATAAGTGAAGGTTGGGTTGACTCTCAAGGGTATTTCGAAAATTTTAGTGATCCATAATATTATTATTATTATTATTATATTTTTATTATTATTATTATTATTATTATTATTATTATTATCATTATTATTACTATTATTACTTTTTTTTACTTGCTATTATTATTATTATTATTATTATTATTATTATTATTATTATTATTATTACTACTACTACTTTATTTTACTACTATATATAAATGAAGGTTGGGTGACTACCAAGGGTATTTCGATAATTTTAGTGATCTATATTATTATTATTATTATTATTATTATTATTATTATTATTATTATTACTTTTTTTTACTATTACTATTACTACTATATATAAGTGAATGTTGGAGTGACTGCCAAGTGTATTTCGGTAATTTTAGTTATCTCAACATTTACTTATATATAGTAGTAAATAAAATGGTTACACATGCGTATGGTTTTTTTCTTATATTAGTTTATTTTATCCTCATTTTTATGGTGTAATAAAATGGTTACACATGCATATTGCTTTTTCCTTATATTTATTAGTTTTGTCCTCATATATTATTTTAATAGTAATATTTTTATTTAAACCTTTGAAATTGAATTATACATGGTACTATTTTTTTATAAATATCTTTTTGTTCCTTATTAAATAACTACCAAGGGTATTTCCATAATTTTATGATGCAATAAAATGGTTACACATTCAGATTGCTTTTTCCATATATTTATTAGTTTTGTCCTCATTTTTATGGTGCAACAAAATGGCTACACATGCATATTGCTTTTTTCTTATATTTATTAGTTTTGTCCTCATGTATTATTTTAATAGTATTTTTATTTAGACCTTTGTAATTGAATTATACATGGTACTATTTTTGTATAAATATCTTTTTGTTCCTTATTAAATGACTACCAAGGGTATTTCGATAATTTTATGGTGTAATAAAATGATTACACATACATATTGTTTTTTCTTTATATTTATTAGCTTTGTCTTTATTTTTATGGTGCAATAAAATGGTTACACACACATTATTTTTTTCTTATATTTATTAGTTTTGTCCTCATGTATTATTTTAATAATATTTTTATTTAGATCTTTGTAATTGAATAATGCATGGCAGTAATTTTTTATAAATATCTTTTTGTTCCTTATTAAATGACTACCAAGGGTATTTCAGTAATTTTATGGTGCAATAAATATTTCAAATCAACGTATGTCTCCTCAACTTATATATTTGAAACTTTCAAATGAGACGCGTATC
Organism: Capsicum annuum; assembly: GCF_002878395.1. Taxonomy (NCBI): domain Eukaryota; kingdom Viridiplantae; phylum Streptophyta; class Magnoliopsida; order Solanales; family Solanaceae; genus Capsicum; species Capsicum annuum. The sequence continues at coordinate 173,426,518 of NC_061120.1, read as the reverse complement.
GTGTACTTTTCCACCAATGTCCAAACGAAAGACGTGCCATCAACTGTGGTTGCAACAATCTAGCTAGATTTTTATCCACTTATATAATCACTTTTGTATTGGTTGGACCAGTCTAGCAAGCTCAATTTTGTTCCACACTGAATGTATATATTATGTTAACATCGGTTTATTGTACTACATTTCTTTTCTTTTACTCCTATACTAAACAATTAAAACAAGTAGGAAATAATCTTTCCCAAAGTTGGATCTCTTTTTGCACATTAATGTTGCCAAAATGCCCATGCCTTGCACGGACACGGGTATCTAGTACTATATACAAGAGTGATTTTGATATTTTGGTAGTCCTAACATCAAAGTTTTTTGTCGATTTTATCCCTAATTTAAATTTTAATTAATCTATAATTTTTAATCCTTTTCGGTAAATTTGAACAATTATTTGGACTTCTTAAATGGTACAAAAGTGACGAGTCATGAAAAGATGAAAGTGACACCATAAAATCTATTTATACAATCAAATTCAAAATTGATCAAAGGGTTTATTGTCTTTCTATTTTGTTGAAATGTTTATTAATGTTACTTCAATTTTTTATTTATCCTGATAAATTTATCATTGACAAGTAATTTTATTTGATTGTATTATATATATATATATATATATATATATATATATATGTATGTATG
>NC_061120.1:173420427-173425737 GCF_002878395.1 Capsicum annuum | reverse complement strand
TATATATATATATATATATGTATGTATGTATGTATATATATATTTATTATATAGATAGATGAGTTCAGGGATGACCAAGGGTAAAATTATCTTTTCAGCATTCATTAAGCTCACTCCAAAAATATCCTCTGTCCTCGAAAATATTTTTAGAAACATCCACCATTTTTCAAAACAAAAAAATCTTCATCTTTCTTTTGGGGTCAACAATCATTACTATATACAAGAGAGAAATTGATATTTGGTAGTGCTCGCATAAATTTGTTTTTTGTCAATTTTACCTCTAATTTTAATTAATTTATAAATTTTCATCCATTTTGCTAAATTTGAATAATTATTTGGACTTTTTAAATGCTACAAAAGTGATGAGTCATGAAAAGATGAAAGTGACACCATAAAATCTATTTATACAATCAAATTCAAAATTGATCTAAGAGTTTATTATCTTTCTATTTTGTAGAAATATTTATTAGTCTTACTTCAAATTTTTATTTTTTCAAAAAAATTATCATTGACAAGTAATTTTATTTTATTTATTTTATTATATTTTATTCTTATTGTATTATAAGATGAGTTCAAGGACGACCAAGGGTAAAATCGTCTTTTTAGTTTTCATTAAACTCACTTCAAAAATATCCTCTCTTCTTCGAAAATATTTCTAAAACATTCACCATTTTTCAAATAAAAAAAAATCTTCAAATTTCTTTTTGTACCACAACCACTACTGTTTATTTATTATATATTTTTTATAATTATTATTATATATTCTTATATTATTGAAGAGTGAGTTACAGGATGACCAAGGGCATGCCTGGATCCTTTTTACTTCTTCATAGAATGGAGATTCCTCTTTTTCGAAACACAAGTCATTTCACAATACACTTATCATCCAAAAACATCTCTTTTTATGGGCCCCATTTCACATTCGAGAGTCTCTGTTCTTAAAATGCACTACGTCTCACTTCTCACCTTAGCTATATAATCTAAAAGATAATTCTCAAAATAAGGTACAATTAATGTTTATTATATTATTTTAAATTAATATCATTTAACAAGTTTGGAATTTCAATTGTTGCATTTAGTTGACAATTATTTCAATAAAAAAATTATATAATTTTATTCCAAGTTGTTTTTTGGTAATAAAAATATTAAAATACTCCCAAATAGTATATGAAAAGACACTCCTCTTTAATACACTACTTGAAAATAATTTGAAAGAAAATTTTAAAAAATATATGGTCATTTCATATATATAGCATGAGCAGTATTATTACGTAGGAGTATGCTACTTCATTTATTATCAAACTTAGCTTGATGCTTTTTCTGATTCATTAAAAATTCAATGTTACACAAATTCAAAATAAATGATTGTATAATTAAGAATTTTTTCAGTAAGACAAGAAACGATATGACAGACAAGCATGAAAGATAAATAATTTCTATTAAAAAGGAATTAAATTTTTTAATACAATTAAAAATATTAAAGAAATATAGCTATATCTTTTAAATTTAATAAAAAGAAATCATGTTATAAATAATATTTTTAGGATAATTTGATAAATTTTTAAATTTAATGATGTACAACATTTTTAAAAATAAAATAAAAAATTTAAAACCTATATAATAATACTATAAATCGGATTAAAAAATAATATATTGTAAACTATCATGCAAAGTGTCAAACTTGATAAGTATTATTTCAAAATGACTGAGAATTCTGACATATTACTAAGATCTCAAAAAAAAAATCAAAAATAAATAAATATAATGAAAAAAATAATACTATATAAAAAATTCTCTCTTTTTTGTCATAACACAAAAAGCATATTTCTATTTTTTCATTTTAAAAGGTTTATAAGATATTTAATTGAAAATATATTATGAAATATTATTAAATAAAAAAATGTCGGGCCCATACATATATGGGATACATCATCTAGTTGTACTATATATTGAAGTCCACATCGTTACTTTCTTCACTTGCTAATTTTATGATATAAAATAGCCTTCACAAATTTGAATAAAACAAACTTTCATTCATCAAAATATTTAAAAGGCTTCTAGAAATATCATTATCAGGAAAAGGAAAAAGGGTTTGTTTGACACGCGGTGATTAGTTTTACTATGTATGAAATATTATTAAATAAAAAAATATTGAGCTCGTACATAACACAGGATACATCATCTAGTTGTACTATATATTGAAGTTCACATCTTTAACTTCTTCGCTTGCTAATTTTATGATAAAAAATAGCCTTTGCAAATTTGAATAAAACAAACTTTCATTCATCAAAATATTTAAAAGGCTTCTAGAAATATTGTTATCAGAAAAAGGAAAAAGAGTTTGTTTGACACGCGATGATTAGTTTTACTACGTATGTAATATTATTAAATAAAAAAAATGTTTCTGTGCATAGCACAGGATACATCATCTAGTTGCATTATATATTGAAGTCCACATCTTTACCTTCTTCGCTTGCTAATTTTATGATAGAAAATAGCCTTCACAAATTTGAATAAAACAAACTTTCATTCATCAAAATATTTAAAAGGCTTCTAAAAATATCGTTGTCATAAAAAGAAAAAAGAGTTTGTTTGACTCGCGATGATTAGTTTTACTATGTATAAAAATTATTAAATAAAAAAATGTTGAGCCCGTGCATAGCATAGGATACATCATCTTGTTGTACTATATATTGAAGTCCATATCTTTACCTTCTTCGCTTGCTAATTTTATGATAGAAAATAGCCTTCACAAATTTCAATAAAAAAAATTTTCATTCATCAAAATATTTAAAAGGCTTCTAGAAATATTGTTATCAGAAAAAGGAAAAAGAGTTTGTTCGACATGCGATGATTAGTTTTACTACGTATGAAATATTATTAAATAAAAAAAATATTGGGCTCGTACATAACACAGGATACATCATCTAGTTATACTATATATTGAAGTCCACATCTTTACCTTCTTCGCTTGCTAATTTTATGATACAAAATAGCCTTCACAAATTTGAATAAAACAAACTTTCATTCATCAAAATATTTAAAAGGCTTCTAGAAATATCTGCTGACACTTAATTTTAGCTCTCCGTGCTTAAAATTAGCACTTTTATGCTTTATGATTGTTAAAGTGCATAAAATGTAATTTTTTACACATTTTTTTTATAATTCTTAGAAAATTAACGATAATTATCATTTTTTAGGATATATTATCATATTTTAATTTTACACAATTTTTTGATAGTTATCTTTAATTTTATAAATTTAAATGTGTTAACATTTTATTATTATTTTAATATTTTTGCACAGTCATTTGCATACGTACAAAGTATAACACTATAATTTTTTACTCCACAGTATAATTTTAATTATTTATTGCATAATATATTTTTTCAAGATAATTATATTTTTATTTGTTGATTATATTTTTCTGTAATTGTACATCGATACTCATTATTTTGTACGATATTTAATACGATCTGTAAATGTTAGTCGATTTAATTATTTTAATATACAGAGTACAAATCAGTCAAGTCAATATCATATCTAATTTTTAAAAAATAGACATTTGAGGTGATGAATTGATATTTTTATCTATTAAATAATAATTCATGATCTAAATTATGCATCAAAGAAAATAATTTTTTTTATTTTTTGGTTAATAAAGAAGTTGTCTTTTACTATAAATAAATAGAAAGAGGTTACTTTATCTATATTATAGTCAAAGAATGGGAGTGGGGTTTATTATTCCGAGGAAAATAAAAATATCCACATATACACAACATATGCATATAGAATCTTCCGCCGGAGTACATCAACCAACGCCGCCTATTACCACCACACCACGACCTCTCTTCTCTCTCCTTTCTCCTCCATGGCCGGACTCCGGCGTAATCCACCACGTCACCATCGAGCTTCAGCCAAACAACGCACTGCCCTATCCGAGCCCCTCTCCATGCCGCCGTCACCTTCCACCGCATCAAACAGCCGCACCAGCCGCCCCTCCTTACTCTCCCCTTTTCCCTTTCGCCGGCGCCGTATTTAATCACCGGACGGCCAGCAGCAACCTAAACACCACCAAAACCTCCATTCTACCCTTCTTCCTCACCTCTATTTCGATCTACATCCTTCAGATACGGCGGAATCCGACAACCAAGCGAGCTCCAAGCTCTTTGACTCCAACCACAAGCTGGTCGGAGGTTGAACTCTATCAGACTATTATTATTATTATTTTCCTAAATATATGACATATTTGTTAGATTTGTTTTTAATCTTTTCAACATTGCAGTAATCTAGCATTTGATTGTTGATTTTCATAATTTTTCTATTGTGGACCATCTTATTTTTTATGTTGTTGTTTGTTAACTTAAAAGTGATTTTACTGTTTTTTTTTTTAAGAACTTCTGCTGGCCATGGAGTAATTTGTTTGCTTTTGTTCAACTGCTGGGATGGTTTTAACGTTGCTTTTAGAAATTTCTAATTAACTTTGTGATTTAGAGTTTGTTTGGAAGAGTTTATAAGGTGATCAAAATGGCTTAAAAGTTATTTTTTATTTTTAAAAATATTTGGTAATTTTAAAAATTATTTCAAAAAAGTCAATTTTGACTTAAAAAAGTCAAAAATTAAAAGTTTAAATTCTTTTTTTTTTTTTTTGCTTTTAAGCTATTTTAGTTTGATCAATTAAAAGATATTTTTGTCCCTCAAAATTCTTTCTTATTCTAAAATTATCCTTATATAGCTTCAAAATAAATTTTAATGCTTAATACTTGTATTAATTGAATATTTTTACTTTTTGTATTTATGTCGAATTTAACTTTAACTAATTTAGTATTTTTTTTGTATGAAACTTCTAATTTATGAAATATGAATTTTTATATATTATTCTCCTTTAATATATTCTTTTAAATTTGAACAATTATTATTGTATAATATATAAATTTCTCTAATAAAAAATAATTCACCAATCAAAATATATGGAAAATACTAATTGAAGATATACAACTTCATGGACGATTAGTGAATGATCTATCTATATTTCACGATGAAATATTTATATTCACCAATGTTTTAATAGTGATAGTCCTTACTCAATTAACAAGTGATATATTTTCTAATTAAGAGTCTTTTTATCAAATAAATAATATTATTTGTGATAAACTATTTATCCATTAATGTAATTATAATGCTTAGTAACATATATATTTTGCTTGATGATTTAAATTTTTTCAACCAAAAAAAGATTTTTTTAGCGCTCAAATTAATATTTATTCATGAAAATAATATATATATATATATATATATATATATATATAT
>NC_061120.1:173378157-173420327 GCF_002878395.1 Capsicum annuum | reverse complement strand
TTTATATATTATTAACAAATTTAAAGGTATTTCAGACATTTTGACAAAAAAAAGTGTTTAAAAACACTTGTTTACCAAACACATCAATAACTTGTTTTCAGTTTAAGCACTTTTGTCCAAATACATAATTGCTTATTTTTAAAATAAGTTCAGTACTTTCAAAAGTACTTTTAAAGAGCTTTTTAAAAGTCTTTTTTTTGGCTTATCCAAACAGGCCCTTAACTTCTCCACTGACCTTATGTTAATAGTTATGTGCATTTTATTTTCCTGATGATTTTCTTTTGCTTTTCATTATTTTACTGATATTTTATTGATGTTGAGTAATTATGTGACCAATGAAATTATCTCTTCGTCTAAATATTTGAGGTCATCCCATTATAAAAGATGGATTGTATTTTATTAAAGTTATTATTTTATATTAAGGATCGACACTTGGCTAATGAAGAAATTTTTTGTCGATTTTCGAGGCCTGCACAAGTAAAAGATGGATATTCCGTATATAAATACGTGATAAAATAAATAAATTTGGGCAATGACGAAATTTTATAACAATGCAAAAAATTTCATAATTTGTATCTTGGCAAGACGATTTAGGACGACCAATGAATGGAGCAAATACTTCATAGCCATGACGTACCTAAAATCTGATTCGAGCCCACACTTTTTAACAAAAATTATATCGTTTTATACATATATACTTTCTCAATTTATTGATTATTTATTTATTACTAACATTTCTATTATGAGTGTTTGTAAAGGTTATCGAGAATGTTTATCGGGAACAACATTCAAAGAAGACTTTAAATTGTGTATTTATATTTTTTATATTCTTACTCTTGTACAAATGATAATTATAGTGAAAACTTTATTTTGGAGGTGTTGAGCGGGGATGTTCTTTATTTATACAATTCTTACCACGCGTTAGACAAATATAGACCATTAATATGTATATTAAAATTGATGTAGATGTTTAGTCAAATAATTCACACTTTTTTCCATTAAGAAATATTACGTAGTTTTTCTTTAAAACAATTTTTCTTTAATCAATTTTGTCTTTACATACATATTTATATATTTTGTTTATATATATTTTACGACAACATACGCATTGTATTATTTACATATTGTATATTTGTATTTACAAACATTAATTTTTCTTTTTCCTGTTTTCAAACCTAAGTCTGGCTGGGAATTACATTTGTGAATTCTGAAGGATGTTTAACCCCTTCCCTTCGAAATAATTTGAATCCTTATTTAGAATTCAAATTGGTTTCGTAGATTAAATAAAGTCACACTTGTTAAATAAATAAATAGGTTTCCTATTTTTCCTTAAAAATTCGATGGTGACTCGATACAAATTTATTTTTAGAATTTATAATATCATACTCGTTTTGATCTTAGGTAAAAATCGGATATGCCAATAACGTTATCAAAATAAGGAAAAAGAGTTTGTTTGACACACGATGATTAGTTTTACTACGTGTTTCATTTTTCAATGCTAGGCCACACTTGTCTTGTCGGATTATGAAATATCTTTAGGACTAACAAAATAAATAACCGTTGGTTTGCAATTTAACTATTCTCTTTTTTCATATTAGTTGGTCTTGTTAGTACGAAAATTTTATTTCATTTTAGTTGTTCAAGTTTTAAAATCAAGAGAAGTTTGTTGTATTTTGTCAATACTGCTTCTATCATTAAATGATTATGTAAAGTGTAAATATTCCAATTCATATTTTTATACATAATTAATATGGCTACTTTATTAAAATAAGTCTCTATTAAATATTTTCTTTAGGGGTGTGCCGAGTTAATAAGGGTTAACTAAAACGAAATGGAGGGAGTATAAAAAGTTTCAACATTTTATATAATTATTGAAAATGTCAATTTTGAACTTATCAAAATACATAATTAGCTCGTGATACATCCAATGAAGATATATTTTATCCGTTATAAAGATACATATTAGCTTTCGATACATTTTTTTTTAATTTTGTGCCTGTTGAGATATATAATTAGGTCCCCATTCATCTAATCAATATACATTATTAGAATTTTTATAATTACTTTATAAGAGTAGAGATTTATGTAAATATAATAAGTTAAGAGGTATGTTTATGTTATTTTTATCTTGTTGAGAGAAGCACAAAATCAAAATATACTCCCTTGCTTTTTAGATCCCCAACCACCAAATGGCTTAGGATTTTTGGTCTAGTGGTAAGTACATGGCTTGTGATATGTAAATTTGACATATTACAGGAAATTGCATGTTATAGATTCAAATATAAGTGGCTTTAGATATTTGACCCTAATAAGAAATGTCTTTAAAAAATAATCTTCCTTACTTTTTAAGTATAGTACAAGTGTCATTTTGTCCATCTACACCTCAAATATATTTTTCAAACTTTTCATACTTATTTGTCTCTCAATTTTTTTTTTTTTTTTCATTTTTTATCTTTTCCTTTATTTTATTACATTCACTTTTTTATTTTTTCCTTTAATTTTATTATTCTATTTTTTATTATTTTCACTTTTTATTTTTTCTATAATTTTATTTTTATGTTTTAATTCATTTGTCTCAACCTTTATTTTTTTTTTCTCTTTATCTTTTTTCTCAAGCATTATCTATTTCATTTTTTTTAATTCATTTTTCTTTAACCTTTATTTTTTTATTTTTGATTTTTATCAGTTCTCATTTTTTTCCTCATTTTTCTCAAACTTTTTTTTTATTTTTTTCTCTCATTTTTAATTTTCTCAATTTTTTTTATTCTTTCCTTTTTTTTTTTTTTTTTTCCTTTTTTATTCTCACTCTCTTTTTTTTTTATCTCTCTATTTTGTTTGATCATTTTTTCTTTTTTCACTTCTCTTTTTTCCCCTCATTTTTCTCAAACTTTATTTTTCTTCTCATTTTTATTTTTCTCAAATTTTTAAATTCTTTGTTTTTTTCTTGATCTTTATTTTTTTCTGTCCTTCTTTTCTCTATTTTTTTTATTTCTCTATTTTGTTTGATCGTGTTTTTCCTTTTTCTCAACTTCTATTATATTTATAAATAAAAAATTGAATAATCCGCAAATGTATCCTTTTTTTTTAAATCAATGCAAATTTAAGTGCATGAATTATTGTTACGAAGTTCTTTGAAAATTCTTGATATAAGTCGTGTCTCTAAGGCGAGAGTTGTAGAATATCTCATAAATAAAAGCATAATGTGGTAGTGTCAACTCTTGTAGTGGGGCATAATTTATTATTTGAAAATCTTTGAGCTAAGTATTGCCTCTAAAGCAAGAGTTGTAGAACATCTCATAAATGAAGATATAACGTAATGGTGTCAACTCTTGCCCGTGGGGTATAAATTGTAGTGTGAAAGTCTTTGAGCTAAGTCTTGCCTCTAAGGCAAGAGTTGTAGAACATCTCATAAATGAAGACATAACGTTGTAGAGTCAACTCTTGCCCATGGGGCATACTTTGTAGTTTGAAAGTTCTTGAGCTAAGTCTTGTCTCTCAGGCAATTGTTGTAGAACATCTCATAAATGAAAACATAACATGGTAGAGTCAACTCTTGCTCGTGGGGCATAATTTGTAGTGTGAAAGTCCTTGAGCTAATTAAGTCTTGCCTTTAAGGCAAGAGTTGTAGACCATCTCATAAATGAAAATATAACGTAGTAATGTCAACTCTTGCCCGTGGGGCATAATTTGTAGTTTGAAAATCCTTGAGTTAAGTCTTGCCTCTAAGACAATAGTTTTAGATATCTCATAAATGAAAACATAACGTGGTAAAGTCAATTATTGCCCGTGGAGCATAATTTATAGTTTGAAAGTCCTTGAGCCAAGTCTTGCCTCTAAGAAAATAGTTGTAGAACATCTCATAAATAAAAATATAACGTGGTAGAGTTAACTCTTGCCCGTGGGGCATAATTTGTAGTTTGAAAGTCCTTGAGTCAAGTGTTACCTCTAAGACAAGAGTTGTAGAACATCTCATAAATGAAAACATGATGTGACAGAGTTTACTCTTGCCCGTGGGACATAATTTGTTGTTTGAAAGTCCTTCAGCTAAGTTTTGTGTCTAAGACAATAGTTGTAGAACATCTCATAAATAAAAATATAACGAGGTAGAATCAACTCTTGTCCGTGAGGCATAATTTGTTATTTGAAAGTCCTTATCTAAGTCTTGCCTCTAAGAAAATAGTTGTAAAATATCTCATAAATGAAAACATAACGTGGTAGAGTCAACTCTTGACTGTGGGACATAATTTGTTGTTTGAAAGTCCCTGAGCTAAGTTTTGCCTTTAAGACAATTGTTGTAGAATATCTCATAAATCAAAATATAATGTGGTGGTGTCGACTCTTGCCCATAAAACATAATTTGTTGTTTGAAAGTCCTTGAGGTAAGTCTTGCCTCTAAGACAATAGTTGTAGAACATCTCATTAATGAAAACATAACGTGGTAGAGTCAACTCTTGCCCCTGGGTATAATTTGTTGCTTGAAAGTCCCTGAGCTAAGTCTTTCCTTTAAGGTAAGAGTTATAAAACATCTCATAAATCAAAATACAATGTGGTAGTGTCGACTCTTGGCCATAAAACATAACTTGTTGTTTGAAAGTCATAAGTCTTACCTTTACAATGTGGTAGTGTCAACTCTTGCCCATGAAACGTAGCTTATTATTCGAAAGTTGTAAATCTTGTCTTTATAATGTGATAGTGTCAACTCTTGCTCATTAGATATAATTTGAATGGAAGAAATCGAAGAAAAGAACAAAAATAATAAAAATTGTGAAAATAAAAAATGAAGAAAAGTATTAAAAAAATAAAAAGCAAAGAAAATGTAGAAGTTGAGAGAGAATAGAAAAAAAATAAAGGTTGATAAAAAAAGAAAGATTAAATAAAAACAAAGTTAGAGAAAAATTTAAAAAGAAAAATAAAAAAAGTTTTTTCTTTTATAAAAATAGACGTTAAAAGGTGTAAAGAAAAAAAAAGTAAGGGTTAAAAAAAATAAAAATAAAAAGAGAAAAAAAAATAAAAATCAAAGTAAAATCAAAAAGAGAAAAAAAAATAAAAGTTGAAAGATATAAATATGGAGTTGTTACTCATTATGAGGATTATTTATGTACAAATTTATCCAAAAAATATTAGTTAATAGATAAAGATTATTTTAAGAAAGTTTTTTATTTGGGACTAAAATTTGAAAGACACTTCAATTTGGATCTATTTTTAAGATTCACCGGACATATTATGATTTATGAATTTGAAATTGCCCACTAAAAAAAAGCAAGATATTGAACTAGGGAAGAACTAGGGAGCACAATTATTACTCATCCAATTTTGAATTGCTAACATTTGACCCTTGAATATAGTCTGTTTTAAAAGATGTTTGCTATGTTAGAAATTAGTGTCCATTAAGACAAAAACCTTCTAGCACGTTCGTTTTTTTTTTTTTTAAATTGCATTCAAGTCTAATTAGTGTCCTATATACTTTCTTGATCTGAATTTATGTATGTTATTTGATTCAACATAAAATTTAAGAACGCAAAACATATTTTTAAAATTTAGGATAAAAACAAGTCATAAGTAATTGTACATGGTTATAAATCATCTCATTAAATAGAGGTAAACAAAATCAAATCATAAATCGAGTCAATTCAAAAAAAAATCCTACTTATAGTTTTGTTTGACTTGATTTGTTGTTTGAAAAAAATCCGACTATACTTGATTTAGTTTGATTTTAACTAAAAAAAGTCAAATAAAACCGAATCAACCCGATATTATATTTATACCAGTTTAAAAAATATTTAATACATTTATAAATTTTGCTTATACTTTTTTATTTTTTTTAATCTTTCAACATATTATTTCAAGTTTAAACTTAGAATTTTAAATAATCCAATGAGTTTTATAGATATATTAGTAACTCAAATAAAACTCATATTTAATTCTATTCCTAGTGCAACATTACGTATATAATATATTCTAAGCGAAACAATATTGAATTTATTTTTATGCATATTTTTAATAAGTTTCAAACTTGTTTATTATTTGAATATATAACACTAATTATATGAATTTCGTATTCTCTTTTTATCTTTTTTATCCTTTTTATTTCTCTTTAAATTATTTATCGTTAATACATTTTTGTGTGTGTGTGCATGTGTGTTTTCCTTTCTTAACTTCCCTACATATATGTAATTTTAGAAAACGAAAGGTTTAACAAATTAGAGTCCCATCTTTCATTTTGTAGAATGCCTTTTTCATTTTAATATATTAATTATTAGTCAATTTTAAATGAGTTTTTAATAAGCTAAAACTCTTAAAAGTTATTAAATAAAAAAAACATAATAAATGGTAGTTAATATAAAGTAATTATTTTAAGAAGTAACTCTCTTTTAATACATAGCTCATCATAAGTGAAGAAAAATAGAAAAGTATCAAAATATTAGTAAGAAAATATAATTACTATTTTTGGTCATAGAGAGGTGCAACATAACTTTGTGTATGTCTAAAATAAAGAGGGAAAAATAAAATTTATTACCATCTTCGAAAATTTATTTTTTGATAAGTGATTATTTAAGGTTGAGAGAAGAATCAAGATTCCTCTCTTGGGCAAGAAAATAAAATAAATAGAGACAACTGACTTTATGAAATTATTATTATCTTAGGAACACTTGTTTTTCTTAAGTTGTAAGCTTGAACGGTTCAAACCAATAGACAATAGAAAGTAGTAATAATCTTTAAAAATGTTTAACAAAAAAATTATAAAATGTGAAAAATCAAGAACTACGATTTTACATACAATAAACAAATTTCTTATGAATTAAAATGCCATTTGAAAATTATAAACTAATGTTACATTCTCATATTTTATCAAAAGATTTATCAAAAGTTAACCTACATAATTGTGGAATGATACATAGATACTTTCTTAAGTAGCACATTTATACGTTTGCCTCCTTCCCTTGCTTCTACTTCAGAAAATAAATACTCTAGTCTAGACACGCGCAAAAAAGTGGACCTCACCAACGAAAAAAATTAGAAAAATAGTTATCTAAATAAGTATAAACTTCTTAAAATGTTATATTGTAAATCTATATCTATATATAATAATAATAAAGAAGAATCAAGACAATGTGATGTGACACCTCTCTTTGACCAAAGATCCTATTTACCCTTTTTCTCATTTTTTTTTGGAGTTTTTCTTTCATTTTTTATTTATTTATTTATTTTTAAAATCATTTTCATAACTCACATCTCGTTATATTCATAATAAATTACACTCTTAATTAATATTAATAAAATTCATAAGTCTAAAACCTTTTATGTTCATAACCCCTAATTATTTAGTTTTGCATTAAAATGTTCAATGCCAATTCTTCTTCTTAGCATATAAATAATTTTTCTCAAAATAATTTTAAAGAACAATAGTTAGATCCTTGTCATATCAATATCCCACTTCATTTGTCTGTCAATTGATCCTTAAGAGAGCCAAAAAAAATAATTAATTGTTACATGAAAAACGAAAAAGTAGGACAACCAAACTGTTAACTAAAAGTGTTAAAGCAGTCGAAGTTAAAATTTAACAAATTAAAAATATAAAAAATAATGCAATTTAAACTATATTTTGGCCGATAAGATTTTTTTCTATTGCTATATGGTATGTCTCATATCTATAGTGAGATGAAGACAAGAAAAACTACCATGACAGTAATCTTCTTTTTATCTACAATAAAAGTTTTAATGAAATTAGGATAAAGAGAAATACAATTAATTAATGGACTACACATAATATAAAAGAAAGTTGCTCTAACAAAATAATACATAGCTCTTGAAAGGATATAAATTATAAAAAAAAATTTATTGATAAATTATACATAACATAAAAGAAATCTACTCTAAGAAAATAAATAGAACTTAGAAGAGTAACTTTCAAAATACACATATCATAGGATCTTCTGCTCCGTAATAATTTTAAAACTTGGCAGAATAAGGAGGATCATCAGGTCCTAGTTCATAATACCTACAAAGTGAAAAAAAGACAGAGACTATCAAGTCAAGCATCCTTTGAAAAATGTCTTACATGATATAATGATAAAATGATCAAAATACACTTAAAAATACCACTCCGAGAGTGAAAATATAGAGAAAAATATTTACCAAATTTCAGAAACCAAATTCTTCAAAGGCATAGTAATACAAGAAATTAAAATTGCAAAGTGTACATATTAACAATTAAAGCTATTATTTCATAGTAACAGAAGGTGGTAGCATAAAAGTAAACATTAACCTCATCTTCTCTTTTTCCTCAAAAGGAATACACTAAAATTTTGCATTCGAGCTAGAGGCAAAAAAGATCCTTTTTCATCCGAGATAAAACAACCGATACAGAAAAGACATTCTTTAGCTATGTGACTAATGGCGAAGACACTTTAGGCCAAAAATAAAAAAGAGGACAAAGTTGTCCCATGTCGAATAGTATTAAAATTAGCTCTTTTCCCATTTATTTATAAGAGAAAGAATTGTCATTGGACATTTTAATGCAAAATTAAACAATTGGAGGTTATGAATATAAAAGGTTTTAGAGTTATGAATTTTATTAATATTAATTAAGAATGTAATTTATTATAAACATAAAGAGATGTGAGTTATGAAAATAATTTTAAAAATAAAATAATTGAAAAAAATGAAAGAAAAACTCCAAAAAAAGGAGAAAAAAGATAAATAAGATCCTTGGTCAAAGAGAGGTGCCACATCACTTTCTCTTGATTCTTCTTTTATTATTATATATAGATTAGGCAAACACTATGATCGTGGAGGAGATGAGGGGTGAGGTTGAGACGTTGAGATGTTGAGTTGGCAATGGGGGTGCGAGCGTGATGAAGTAGGTTTGACCACAATCAATATTTGGTCAAAGATGACCTCGGATAATGAAGTGATGTTTCAGGCCTGTATGGAATGTTTTATGATCAATTTGTTTATTTGATCTGTATCTCGAAGGTTTCAGATGAACTTCGAACATCAAAGTTGCATTCTAATTATATTTAAAGTTAAGAGTTGATCGTGGTTATATAGCTGATTAAAGGAGCTCCCATTTGTATGGTGTTTTTGATCTTATCCGCTGATTTTGATTTATTTTCAATGATTTTTAGATGGGTTTGGAATGTGTTAGATGTTTTGACAATATTTTTAGCATAAAAGGTAACAACCTAAAGGTTCGTTTTTAGTTCTAGAGACCAAAATTTTATTTTGAGACTTTCAAAAATTTGAGAATGAATCATAGGAATGATTTAGAATATCTGGTGCAATTCAATTAGTCGAGAACGTGCTTTTATCAAAAAGCATAAAATAAATATATAACCAACAAAAATGGTACTTGATTGAGCTAATGAGCTTAGAATTATGTTTCGACTAAATGACTAGATCTTTATTAGTATTTGGGACTTATAAGAGCAAAATCATCAAACTTTGAGGTCATTAGAGTTGTTTTGGAAAATTGAAGTTAAAAGTTCCAAGATCGCCAAATGCTGGGAGCGTCCATGCACAGTGACATTGTGAGAAAAGGTAAATGTAATACCCTATATTATACTTAGCTTAGTTAAGCTCCTAGTTGCATACATAAGAGGCTTAAAGCCTAAAAATTTCACCTAGTGTTGGGGACTTAATCTTATTTTTGGTCTCTTAACTTCAAAGATTTTTAAATTGATCTTTCCGACCCCGAAACATAGGTTTTGGAGTTAATTCATGTTTAGGGGTATAAAGAGCATGTCTCAGAAAAGTTTTGGAATTTTTGGACGAGGATTGGGTTGTGTTTGGTTTTCGATTCCAACAGCTCACCGCGATTGCATCGCGTCACGGTGCCTATAGCAATGGACTCCTCATCGCGTCAAGGTACCCCTTTAAATCGTGTTCCGATTGCGAATTTAATTTCCTAAGGGGTAGTTACGTCTTTTCCCCACAACCCAATTTGTAAATCCACGACTTAAAGCTTCAGTTAGGGCATTATTTGCCCATATTCTCTAATCTCCTCTGAAACAAACCCTACCCTTCCCTAAGATCATCAAATTCCATTCCTTCCCCTCTAAGAAAACAAAGAATTCAAGCTTCCAACATCCAAGAACGTTCAAGAAAGCTTTAAGATTGGTATTCTTCTTTCAAGCTTAAGGGTTTATGGTATGTGTGATGTTAATCCATAATCTCTTTTCACCCATGGAGTCCAAGAACCCCTTTCTATTTCTAAATTATGAGTTTTTACATGATTATGTTGAACTATCTTCATGAATCTTTTGTTATTTCAACTTTAAGTTAAGATTATAAATGTTTTCATGTGGAATAGATTACAGTATGTTTTGAATGTTGTAGTTCCCATGTAGTTATCATGCGAGTCAGAATAAATCCTTAAATTATGATTTCTGTCATGAACATATGCTATCTTTTCATGTTTACAAGCATCCCCATGTTAAAGTCACGATCCCCATGTGTTGATGAAATGCCTAAGTGATGGATTTTTGAATAATGATTCCCTATTATGGTTTCGAAAGCTTTTATATGTCCTTATTATTATTTTCATTCAGTGTTGGTGGGTTATGAACATCCGATACCTAGTTGTTTGCATAAATTCAGTGTCTTCAGAATGATTTCAGATAAACTATGAGCATTGCAATTCAGCCAAGTTATTTATGATCAGTTGTTTGCTCAGTTAAGCTTAGTTTAGTCTAGTAATCAGTGTCGGTTTAGTTGGAAGTAAAACTTAGCATCGAGTGAACGTAGGGATGATGTCTCCCCTTTCAGTTAGGCATGAGACACTTGTCTCACCCCGTTAGTTAGGTATGAGGCACTTGTCTTCCCCGTTAGTTAGGCATGATACGTTAGTAGCAGTCCCTATGGTTCAGACCTACGATGCCATTGTAGACTTTGAGGGGTCCCCCGTCAGTTAGACATAACACCCCTGTCCTTTGGGATATTAAATTAGTGGATCCACATAGCCATTATTAGTACCTATGGCATGGTATTGGCACTCTTCCAATTGGGGTTACTGGTTGGACCCCAATAATAGATTTGGGGCATTTCAATTATAGCTAACCCCCACAGTCTCAGTACAATATTTAGTTCAGATTTGCTTGACCATAGCATACAGGCTTCCAATTATTCAGTTATCTGATTTTAATAATTTAGTTTACAGATTATTTCAAAAACCTTATATACTTTGTCTTGTATTCCCAGTATTTCCATTTTCATGCATGCATACTCAGATATCCTATGCTATTCAACCAATCCTTATTTCATGCATAGTTAACCCTTGCATTACAGCCTAACCTCATCTCATATACTGGTACATTCAAAGTACTGAACACATACTTTTCTTCACACTATGATGTCTTATATCATAGGTTTGGATGCACAATTTCCTGACCATGCTTAGACAGTTTAGCTTATCAGCAGCAGCAATCATGGTGAGTCTTCATCTATCGAGACATAATTGTTTCATTTTAGTATATCTCAGTAATTCAGTATTTCTATTTAGTTAGAGTTAGTTGGGGCTTTGTCCTATCAACTCCACAGTCAGTCAGTTAGAGAGTTTTTCAAAATTCAGATAATTAGTCAGTTTATCAGTTGTTTTATCAGTCTTTTCAGTATGTCTTATATGCTTAAAATCTATGATTTAATCGTGTTTTAGTATTTAAAACCTTATTGTATTATCAGTTATTTTTCTGCATATGTTGTTCATTATCAGTTTACTCAGTGGTTATAGCAGGTACAGGTTCATAAGTTAGCTTGTGGTCACTTGTGATCGTAAGCACTATTGTTGTGACTAGGGGGTAGCCTCGGGTCATGACAAAACTTAGTATCAGAGGCTAAGGTTTTACAGTGTACTAGAGAGTCTAAAAGCCGCGTTGAGTAGAGTCTTGTGCATGGGTGTGAAGTGCACCACACTTATGGACAAGAGGTTACAAGATGTTTTAGGAAAAGTTTCCTTTCTTTTAGTATTCATGTCATGTGAATGAGCATAAGATCTATTTAAAACTCTCTATCTGACTTATCCTTGATTTTGTTTATAGACAATGTTTCTTGAAAGAAATAATGAAAAAAGGAATGGGAAGCAACCTGTACATCCGCCTGTTCAGAAAGATCCCCTGAATGAGCATGTCTCTAACACTAAATTTAGAGCCATTTTCACTACCTTAGTTAATTCAATAGTTATTCAAAATGATCAATAGGTTTTTGTCCTATTTAGGCTTATGGTTCATGCTCAACAAAGTGAGTAGGAAAACCGTATGGAGGAAGAAAAAGAGCATAATAGGGCTAGGATAGGTATTTTTAATTTTGCTCAGCCAAGGTCAGAGAGCGGTAACCGTTTTTAGTTCTGTCAGAAGTTTTCAGCCCCAGCTCTGGCTTCAGCTAGTATGCCAGTACCAAGGTTTAGGAATAACAGTCGGGATGGGGCACCAAGCTCTAAGACCCAGGGTAGTATGAACAGTGGTCATACTAATCTGCTCTATGGAAGGTGTGGTAGGAATCATTAGGGTGTGTGTAGGATTGGTAGTGATATGTGTTTTGGATGTGGAAAGCTAGGCCATAGGGTCAGGAATTGCGTAAGGGTTGGTCAGCAAAGTTAGCACAGTCGTTCTCCAATTCCAGCCGGTTGCCCGACTCAGCAGGGTGCTACTTCTAATGCCACCAATGGTTAGTGCCAGAATAGGATGTATACACTCCAGTCCCATCATGATCAGGAAAGTTCTCCTTATGTAGTTATAGGTATGTTACAAGTTTTTCCTCTTTGTGTGTATATTTTATTAGACCCCTCTTTTGTAACCCCTATATAGCTGTCATATTTGGTGTCAGTCTTGGAACTTTAGTAAAACCCTTCTCAGTGTCTATCCTAGTGGGTAAGTCTATCATAGCCAGACGGGTATACAGTAATTGTCAGGTTATAGTATTGCAGAAAATCACTTCAGTTGATTGCAGGAATAGGGTAATTCAGTTTTAGTTTCCTAATGAACCAGTTATCTAATGGAGGGGTAGTACCTCAGTTCTTAGGGGTCAGATGTGTTTTCAAATCCCTTTTCAAAATCCTATGACAGTATATGATCAAGAGTTAGAAGTATGTATCTAGAAGTTTAGCAATAGTAAAGTGGGGATAGAGTTTATCTGGATATAATAGACTATATATCCATGGGGCTAGTTGAATAAAAGGTGAATCAGTAGGCTTGAAATAGTGTATGGAAGAATTTAAGTTTATTAATTCGAAATTATATGTTGTTAATATTTGCTATGTTGGTATAATGGTAATTCTCACGGTGTAGGGAAAATATAAGTCTAGAGATGTGATATTTATAGGATATGATGAAAGTAGTATGGTTTATTAAAGGTTTGGGGATATCCATGTTAAGTGTTATAATCTAAGTTTGAATCTTTAAAGATTAAGCTAATAGAAAGTAGTATTGAAATTCTTGATAGTGTGAACTTATGGTATGGTGATACTCATGAAGATTCTAGGTTATTTAGTGTTTAAGTTATTATGTGATGACTATTGGGGCTATAAAGAAAAAGTTAAGAGTTGTATCTCAGAAGGGAGTATTAGCATAGGGTTTTGCACTTTCAAGTGTAGTCTTTCAGGGTAATTTATTACTGATGAGTATTATCATATTTCAAACTTTAGAGTAAAGTGGTTGTAATTTAGTTTAGTGGTTATCAAAAGGGTCCCACAGACTTAGATTGATGGCTTATAGCTAAGGGGGAGATGATAGAATAAGTAACCAAATTAGGCTCTCAAATTCCAGTAGTGATGCCAGTACATTGCATAATAGTAGTAACGGAGGATGATGTCCAACCTATTCTTATTTCAGTATTTATACTTCAGTTATCGCGATATATACTAATGCCTTACATATCAGTTCCCTGATCATAGCTCAAATTCATGCACCTTCCCTAGAATCATAGACACTTCCAGTTCTAAGTATAATGAGTTTCAGTTTGCTTAGTAATACGAATTATGTTACATGAATTTATAAACTCCAAACTCAGGTCATACAGCTCATAACTCATGTACTCATGCTTTACATGATGTTTTGTTCCAGTAATCATGCTACTCTCTTAATGATCAGCAAAATTTAGATTATGTTATGTATATCCTCAATTTTATATCTGTAATGAACCCAGGTCATGGATACTCTATTTCTAAAGCCTCAGTTAAGCGTCCAAGTTATTCATAGTATTCTTTCATGCTTCAGGTCCTCATGCTCTAACCTTTTAGTGACCTCTCTTATGAAATAGTGGTGGTGATGAAAAAAAATTGATGATCAGTTGTTTAGATAGGAGAGAGTAAATGCTTCATGTTGGGAAAATATGTTGTATGCTTGTTTGATCTATGGTTATAAGTGTGGACTAAGATTGCGGCCAAGTTTTGATATATGTCATGGCTAGTTGAAATTTTGTGTGTGATTTTCTTAAGAATAGTTCATGAAAGTTGTTAATGATAGAAGTATTATAGAATATAGAAAAGATGCCTTGATAAGTGTTTGCCTGAAAGTTTGTATATGGTTATAATGATAGGCTTGAACGTCATGTTGGTGTATATAAGTAGATGGGTGAATTGTACGTTAGTGCATTCCTAGTAAGTGGTTGAATTTAGTTTTTGAAGTCGTAAGAAAAATTTTTCTTAACACAAGAAGTTTTAAAAATGCAGAGTGTATTGAATTCATGACTTCGACTAGTATTACAGTGTCATGGGTGCACTTTAGTTCATCTTAGACTTCAGTAGATAGATTTATCAGTGCCCATGTGAAAATTTTTAGTAGCCTCAAGTGTAGTGCGGTATTAAAGAAGAATGTATAGTTGAGGGAGTATTTAAAGAGTATGTCTAAGATTGAGAGTAGTAGTTGCATTGTCTAAGGCATAGCAATTCCAGTTTATGTTTCACAAACCTATGTCCCATGTTACAGAGTTATAGCCTTAATTAAGAGTCCTTACTCATATATCTTATTCAGGTCATGCCCAAGTTCTTTTCTTCCTAGTGTTATTATAACTTCCTATAAAGAGTGTTGAAGAAATACTCCAGTTGAGTATATGCTTTGAGTATAATTTAGTCTATATAGCCAACTGTTCAGTTTAGCATTTAGACAGACAAGTTTCTATGGTTTTTCCATCTTCCGATCTAGTATTACTATCAGAAGTTTCACTAATATTGCCATTCCAAGAGGTTGTTTGTTCACATCCATGTAAATTATGAATTCAGTTCAGTTCATACATCATGATTCAAATTCAGACATTTAGTCATGATTCAGTTCATAAGTTCCTTGTGCATTATCTCAGTCTCTCCTTACTATTTTAGCCAAGTCAGTACCATTCAGGGGACAAATAATCCCAAGGGGGAGATGTTGTAATATCCTGAGTTTTCATGTCCTAAACCTCTCAACTTCTTTTCATGAAACCAAATTCAGCCCGAGGCAATAGTTACTCATAAGATGACTCTCTCGCATCTATCTCAGCCTTATAACCATTCTCGTGTCATTGTATGTATTCAAGGAATCAGTTAAGTCCATGATATTCAGTTCACGTATCATGTTTCAGACTCAGTCATGTAATCATGCTTTCAGTTATGCATGTTCAGTATATGATCTTAGTTTCTTCAGAACTCTTATCCTAATCAATCTCATTCGAGGATGAATATTCCCAAGGGGGAGATATTATAATACCCCATATTATACTTATCTTATTTTAGCTCCTAGTTGCATGCATAAGAGGCTTAAAGCCTGAAAATTTCACTTAGTGTTGGGTACTTATTCTTATTTGTGGCCTCTTAACTTTGAGGATTTTCAAATCGATCTTCCCGACCGCGAGATGAAGGTTTTTGAGTTAATTCATGTTCAGGGGGGTATAAGAAGCATGTCTCAGGGAAGTTTTGGATTTTTTGGATAAGGATTGGGTCGTGTTTGGTTTTCAATTCCAGAAGCTCACCGTGATTGCATCGCATCCCGATTCCTATAGTGATGGACTCCTCATCGCATCGCGGTATCCTTTAAATTGTATTCTAGTTGCAAATTTAATTTCCTGAGGGGCAGTTACATCTTTTCCCCTCAACCCAATTCATAAATCAGCGACTTAAAGCTTCAGTTAGGGTATTATTTTTCAATATTCTCCAGTCTCCTCTCAAAGAAACCCCACCTGTCTCCTAAGATCATTAAATTCCATTCCTTCCTCTCTAAGAAAACAAAGAATTCAAGCTTCCAACATCCAAGAATGTTCAAGAAAGCTTCAAGATTGGTATTCTTCTTTCAAGCTTAAGGGTTTATGGTATGTGTGATGTTAATCCATAAGCTCTTTTCACCCATGGAGTCCAAGAACCCCTTTCTATTTCTAAATTATTAGTTTTTACATGATTATGTTGAACTATCTTCATGAATCTTTTGTTATTTCAACTTTAAGTTAAGATTATAAATGTTTTCATGTGGAATAGATTACAGTATGTTTTGAATGTTGTAGTTCCCATGTAGTTATCATGCGAGTCAGAATAAATCCTCAAATTATGATTTTTGTCATGAACTCATGCTATCTTTTCATGTTTAAAAGCATCCCCATGTTAAAGTCACGATCTCCATGTGTTTAATGAAATACCTAAGTGATGGGTTTTTGAATAATGATTCTCTATTATGGTTTCCAAAGCTTTTATATATCCTTATTGTTATTTTTATTTAGTGTTGGTGGGTTATGAACACCCGATACCTAGTTGTTTATATAAATTCAGTATCTTCAGAATAATTTCAGATAAACTACGAGCATTGCCATTCAGTAAATTTATTTATGGTCAGTTGTTTGCTCAGTTAAGCTTAGTTTAGTCCAGTAATCAATGTCAGTTTAGTTGGGAGTAAAACTAAGCATCGTGTGAATGTAGGGATGGTGTCTCCCCCGTCAGTTAGGCATTGAACATTTGTCCTCCCTATTAGTTAAGCATGAGGTACTTGTCTCTTCCGTTAGTTAGGCATGAGATGTTAGCAACATTACCTATGTTCCAAACCTATGGCGCCACCATAGACTTTGAGGGGTCCCCCGTCAGTTAGGCATGACACCCTAGTCCTTTAGGACATCAAATTAGTAGATCCACACAACCATTATTAGTACCCATGGCATGGTACTGGCATCCTTCCAATTGGGGTTATAGGTTGGACCCCAACAATAGATTTGGGACATGTCGGTTGTAGCTAGCTCCCATAGTCTCAGTACTGTATTCAATATAAAATTCAGTTCAGATTTGCTTGAACATAGAATACAAACTTTCAGTTATTTAGTTATCAGATTTCAATAATTTACTTTACAGATTATTTCAGAAACATTATATGCTTGATCTTGCATTCTAGTATTTCTATTTTCATGCATGCATACTCAGATATCCTATGCTATTCAGCGAGTCCTTAAATCATGCATAGTTTACCCTTGCATTATAGCCTAACCTCATCTTATATACCAATACATTCAAAGTATTGACTGCATGATTTTCTTTGAACTATGATGTATTCTATCATAGGTTTGGATGCACAAATTCCTTACCGCGCTTTGACAGTTCAGTTTATCAGCAGCAACAGTCATGTTGAGTCCTTATTTATCGAGGACATAATTGTTTCATTTCAGTTTATCTTAGTAGTTCAGTATTTCCATTTAGTCAGAGTTAGTTGGGGGTTTGTCCTATCAACTCCACAGTCAGTTAGTTAGAGGTTTTTCAGACATTCAGATAGTTAGTCAGTTTATCAATTGTTTTATCAGTTTTTTCAGTATGTTTTCATATGTTTCAGATCTATGATTTAATTGTGTTTTAGTGTTTAAAACCTTATGGCATTATCAGTTGTTTTTTTTTTTTTTCATATTTTGGTTATTATCAGTTTACTCAGTGCTTATAGCAAGTACCAGTTCATGGATTAACTTGTGGTCACTTGTGATCGTAAGCACAGTTATCGCGACTAGGGGGTAGCCTCAAGTCGTGACAGTAAATCTTGATAAAGGGTCATTTAGAGGTTTCTCGATACAAAATATTATAACCAACGCATTCGTTAATAGTATTGTCCTATACGAAGTGCGTATATGAATCTCACAAATTCTCTATGATTTCATCCATTTGATAGAGGAAAGAGGTGTATACGTGTTTTGTCCAGTACATTATATGTAAATTACATTTCATTTTCATTACATTCATTATAATACCCCGTATTTCTCAAGCTTAACTTAAATCTCAGTTCATGAATTATCCAATATAAAATTTTTGAAACACTCAGTATTTTTCAGTTTAGAGCCTGCCATTGTGTAGGAAATTGAATTAGCTTTCCAATGATATAAAATTTGCCTAAATCCAATAATCGGGTAAGAAGTTATGGCTATTTTAAGTTTCAGTCATTAAACACCGTATTCATGCCAGTAGCGCGTCGCGGAGTATGTCAAAATGGAAATTGTCAGTTTTCAGTGAGGTACCTCGATACCAAGATATTGTGCCACCAACTAATTTCCGATTGTCAAAATACAGTATTGCTCTACGATATTGGCGCGTCGCGCCAAGGACCCAATCCATAATTGTTAATTTCTAGTAAACCAATGTGATTCCACCACGTTGCGGGGAACTTCCAGGTCCCAATTAACGTGTCAATACGATACTACCGCATCGCGCTCCCAGTTGGCAATTTCCAGAGACACGATACGATAGCGCCATGTCGTGCCAGGTACCTATTTTGGAAAATTTTGACAGAAATTAAATGTTTTGTATAGGGTTAAAATAGTCTTTTACCATGATTTAACATGCCCAGATACAGGATTTAATCCCTAAAAACATTTTAAGTTATTACTCACTCAATTTATCCCTAAATTAAAAGTATTCTCTCTCAAAACTACAAACCCTAACTTCAAGAAAACAAGAGCAATCTCAAAGGATTCACCAAGAACTTCAAGAAACTCACAAAATAAGGTATGTTAGGTATTCATCTATGAGTTCCTTTCACCCATAGAGTCCACAAATCCATTTTCAAAATACAAGATTGTTGAATTATGAACTTCCATGCTTGAATTGAATCAAATTCATGTTCATGTTATTGTTGGGTTTTAGTCCATGATTAAATTACATGCTTTTATGAAATTAATCATTGTATGTGTTGAATTACATGATCTTTATGATAAAACCTTCAATTTGCAAGTTGATTGATGTAGCTATGATAACTATATGTTTTGATTATTGTATAACCTAAGCATGCTCCCCATGTGTTTGATAAAAATGCCTATGTAAATGAAAGAGTGCCATTATAACATAATAGCATGTATTCCCCATTTATGTATAAGTAGATGCATTACAAGTATTTGATTAGATGACTCTATGAGTGAACTATGGACAAGTATTTGTTATGATTTTCAAGAGTATATTTTGCTTTATTTTTTATGCTATCGAGTCCTGGGGTATTAAATACTCAAAAATTTTGTTGTGTGCCTAGAGTGAATGTCAGTTACAAAATCTCAGTCATGTCATGATCTGTAGTACTCTCAGTCAGTTACAGAACTCAGT
Source organism: Capsicum annuum (assembly GCF_002878395.1). Lineage (NCBI taxonomy): Eukaryota > Viridiplantae > Streptophyta > Magnoliopsida > Solanales > Solanaceae > Capsicum > Capsicum annuum. The sequence goes on along the minus strand of NC_061120.1, from coordinate 173,400,820 downwards.
AGAACTCAGCTAGTTACCAAACTTAAGAAAACTCAGTAAGCTCAGTATCAATCCAGTCTAATTTAGTATACTCAGTCCAGTGTCTTTCAGTTGTGAGTAGGATTCAGCACCGAGTGAACCCAAAGATGGGGGCTTACCTGCCAGTAGAGGGTGTGATCTCTAGAAGCAATCCTTGCATTTCAGAATTACATAGCCAGCGTAGGTTGAGACATCAAATCTGCCAATTGAGGGTTGATGAGGTATTTTAACCTGCCATATGAGTGTTCCACCATTCTCATTAGAGTACCTGCTAGATGAGGGTAACTCTTCAGTGTTTTTACCCATGGCACATTACTGACACCCTTTTAAATGGGGTCATAGGTTGGACCCCAACTCAATTATCTTATTTGAGGCATGTCGGTTAGATGATTAGCTTCCACAGTCTCAGTTTTAGTCTTCAGAATAGAACTCATTTTAGTTTTATAGAATCAGGACTGTCAGATACAATCAACCAATATCAGTGAATCAGTTATCAGTAACTTCAAATATCAGTTACTCAGTACCAGAATTCAGGACTTAGCTTTAGACAAGCTTATTCACAGTATTTATTTATACACACATTAGTGTATACTCTGTATTTATAGTAGTATCAGTTATCCATGAACTCTCATGGTCAATTACTCTATATCATATAGTCAGTTATTGTTCATGCATATGAACCCTTGCATTTAGCATTACCTCATCTAGCACACCAGTTCATTCCACTTTCTAACACATACTCTTTCTTTGTGCTATGATGTCTCATATTATAGGTTCGGATGCTCAGGTTCCCGACCGCGCATAGATAGATTCAGATTCAACCAGTAGCAGTAGATTAGCAATGAGTCTTCATCATTCGAAGATATTTTTTATTTTATTATTTTAGTTGACTCAGTATTTTAGTAGATGGAGTTAGTTGGGGAATTGTCCCATCAACTACACTTTCAGACAATTTCAGTTTGAGGCTTTTCAGACTAGTTTTCAAATAGTGTTCAATTTTATAGATTGTTATTTCAGTTGATACACTTTAGCAGTATTTACAGATTTTGAACCTTATGGCATTTTAGCCTATTTTTCTTATTTATTATAGTATCATATTTCAGTGCTCACAGCAGATATCAATCATGAGTTAGCTTGTGGTCCTCCGAGGTCGTAAGCACCGTGTAGCATTCGGGGTACAGACTCAAAGCATTACAAACTTGGTATCAGAGATTAAGGTTCAATAATGTCCTAGGAAGTCTAAAAGCCGCTCAAGTAGAGTCTTGTGCATGGGTGTGTGGCACGTCACACTTATGGATAGGAGGCTATGAGATGTTTTAGGAAAAGTTTTCCTTTTTTTCAACATTCATTTCATGAGAGTGAGCATGAGCTCAAGTTAAACCCTCAGTCTAATCCATTTCCTCCTTTTCATTTACAGAACATGCCTCCCAAAAAGACTAACGAAAGGAGAACCAAAAATCAGTCAGCACCTCAGCCCGTTCAGGCAGATCCCCTGAACGAGCATGTCTTCCATGCAGATTTCAGAGTTGTATTCACTACTCTAGCCAATTTAGTAGCAGCCCAGAATAAATGGCCAACTGTTGTTCTGGCCAATCAGTGGCCAATACTGCTGCATCCAGGATTCAGGACTTTACCCGAATGAATCCTCCCCTATTCTTGGGAGCTAAGTCAGAAGAGGATCCACAGAAGTTCCTCGATTAGGTTCAGAAAGTCACGGATATCATGGGAGTGACTTCTAGTGAGAGTTTTGAGTTAGATACCTATCAGCTACAAGATGTCGCTCATACGTGGTTTAAGCAGTGAAAGATAGAGCCCGTAGAGTGTAAAGAGTTTGCTACCGCTTTTCTAGATAGATTCTTTTCTTTAGAGTTGAGAGAAGCCAAGGTATTTGAGTTTATAAATCATAGGTAGGGAAATATGAGTGTGAAAGAGTATCCCTCAAGTTTACTCAATTAGCCAGGTATTCTCCCCATGTAGTAGTAAACAGTAGGTCCAAAATGAGCAAGTTTGTATCTAGGGTGTCAGATAGTGTGGTTAAGGAGTGTAGAGCAACGATGCTGATTAACGAGATAGATATATCCAGAATCATGGTCCATGCTTAGTAGATAGAAGAAGCTTAGATCAGAGAGAGAGAGGCAGAACAAGAAAGCTATAATAGGTAGCTTCAATTTTAATCAGCCTGCGTCAAAGGGCGGTAACCATTCCCAATTTCATCCAAAATCTTTTGTTCTAGATCCATCCTCATCCAGTGCTCCAGTACCTAAGTTTAGAAATAATAATAGCGATAGGGCTCTAGGATCTAAATCTCAGGGTCGTGTAAGCAGTGCTCGAACAAATCTCCTTTGTCAGACATGTGGTAGAAACCACAAGGGGGCAGTGATGTTTTCTTTGGGTGTAGTAAGCCAGGCCACAGAGTCAGAGATTGTCCTTAATCAGGTTCTTAGGGTCAGCATACTCGTTATTTAGCTCAGTCAGGTCACCCAAATCAGCAGGGTGCCGCTTCTAGTGTCACCAGTGGGCAACACCCAAATAGGCTTTATGCACTTCAGTCTAGATAAGATAACGAAAATTCTCTTGATATGGTCACTGGTACGTTATAGATCTTCCATTTACATGTTTATGTCTTACCATATCCAAGAGCTTTTTTATCTTTCATAACTCCTTATATAGCCGTTAACTTTGGAGTTAGTCTAGAAATCCTAGCAGAGCCTTTCTCAGTTTCTACCCCAGTAGGTAAATCTATATTATCCCGATGGGTATACAGGAATTGTCCGATTTGATATCTCAGAAAGTTACTTCAGCAGACCTTGTAGATCTAGAAATGGCAGATTTTGATGTCATTCTGGCATAAATTATCTCCATTCATGCTATGCCTCAGTTGATTATAGAAAATGAATTGTTCATTTTCAGTTTCTAAATGAACCAGTCCTTGAATGGAGAGGTAGTACCATAATTCTTAAGGGTCAGTTGATTTCATACCTTAGAGAAAGAAAAATGATATGTAAGGGATGTGTCTATCATCTTGTGTGAGTCAAGGACTCTAGTTCAAAAACTCCCAGTCTTGAGTCAGTTCCAGTAGTAAATGAATTCTCAGATATGTTTCCCTAAGATCTTCCTGGAGTTCCTCCCGTTAGGGAAATAGACTTCAGAATAGAACTTCTTCTAGATACTTAGCCCATATCTATTTTGCCATATAGAATGGCTCCAATAGAATTAAAAGAGTTAAAAAATAGTTGAAAGATCTCCAGATAAGGGATTCATCAGACCCAGCATCCCCCCATGGGGCGCACCAGTTCTATTCGTGCATAAGAAAGATGGTTCTTTCAGAATATGTATCGACTACCGTCAGTTGAACAAAATTACAGTCAAGAATAAATATCCACTTCCCAGAATCAATGACTTGTTTGATCAACTTTAGGGTGCCAGTTAATTTTCTAAGATAGACCTCAGATAAGGCTATCATCTGCTTAGAGTCAGAGAATGTGATATTCCAAAAATAGCATTCAGAACCTGATATAGTCACTTTGAGTTTCTAGTCATATCCTTTGGTCTTACTAATGCACCAACAGCTTTCATGGACTTAATGAATCGCGTGTTCAAATAGCACTTGGGCATGTTCATTATAGTCCTCATTGATGACATTCTTGTCTATTCTCGTAGAGAGAGTGATCATGCCAATCACCTTAGAATCGTACTTCAAACTCTCAGAACTCATCAGTTGTTTGCCAAATTTAGTAAGTGCAAATTTTAGATAAGTTTATTAGCATTCCTTGATCATATTATTTTTGCTGATGGCATTAGAGTTGATCCTCAAAAGACCGAAGTGGTGAGAAACTGGCCTAGACCCATCTCTCCATTAGATATCAGTAGTTTCTTGGATTTAGCTAGCTATTACCGTTGGTTTGTTGAAGTTTTTTTTGTCTATTGCATCCCCCATGTCTAGATTAGCTCAGCAAAAATTCCAGTTTCAGTGGTCAGATTCTTATGAGAAGAGTTTTTAGGGGTTAAAAACTCGACTCACTTCAGCCCCAGTTTTGACTCTACCAAATAGTTCAGATGGGTTTGTTGTGTACTATGACTCATACAGAGTAGGTTTGAGTTGTGTCCTCATGTAGAGAGGTAAGGTCATAGCCTACGCCTTTAGACAACTTAATCCCCATGAGAAGAATTATCCGAATCATGATCTTGAGTTAGCAGCTGTAGTATTTGTCTTAAAGATTTAGAGGCAGTATTTGTATGGGGTGCATGTAGATTTGTTCACAAATCACAAGAGCTTGCAGTATGTCTTTTCTCAGAAAGATTTAAATTTGCATCAGGGAAGGTAGTTAGAATTATTGAAGGATTATGACATGAGTGTTCTTTATTATCTGGGGAAAGCCAATGTAGTGGCCGATTATCTTAGTATACTGTCTATGGGTAGTGTTGCTTATGTTGAGGACAGTAAGAAAAAGTTAGTTTAGGAAGTTCATCAGCTTGCCCGACTAGGTGTCCGCTTAGTCGATTCAATAGAAAGTAGTGTGTGGGTTCAAAATAGTTCTGAATTCTCTCTAGTTTCCAAGGTAAAGGAAAAGCAGGATAAAGATCCCAGTCTTGTTAAGTTGAAAGAGTCAGTCAGAGATTAGAAAGTAGAGGTTTTCTCCTAAAGAGGAGATAGTGTGTTACGTTGCCAGGGTTATTTATGTATGCCAGGTATAGATGACTTGAGGCAATGAATTCTTGCAGAAGCTCATGGTGTACGTTACTTAATTAATCCAGGGGCCAATACGATGTACCATAATTTGTAGGAGATCTATTGGTGGAGTAGGATGAAGAGAGATATTGCAGAATTTGTAGCTAAATGCTCTACATGTCAGCAAGTTAAGATTGACCACCAGAATCCTAGAGGGTCCATGCAGGAGTTCAGTATTCCCACATGTAAATGGGAAGAAGTGAACATGGACTTTGTGACGGGTTTGCTTTGAACTCGTCGTCATCATGATTCTATTTGGGTTATCATAGACAAGATAACCAAATCAGCTCATTTCTTGCCAGTTCATACTTCCTATTAAGGCGAGGACTATGCCAAACTCTATATTGGAGTGTTGGTCAGGTTACACAAAGTTACAGTATCCATTATCTCAGATAGAGTTACCCAGTTTACCTCTCATTTTTCAAAAGCATTCCAAAAGGGTCTTGGTACCCAAGTTCACCTTAGTACACCTTCCACTCTCAGACAGATGGTCAAGCAGAAAGGACCATTTAGACTCTAGAATATATGCTAAGAGCATGCGTTGTCTATTTTAAGGGTAGTTGGGATGACCACTTGCCTTTGATCGAGTTCGCATACAATAACAAGTATTATTCCAATATTCAAATGGCTTAATTTAAATCTCTTTATTGTAGGAGAAGCAGATCTCCAATCCCGACCTAGTGTTCGATGTCTTAGAGAAGGTTTAGTTAGTTAGAGAAATACTTAGGGCTTCCCAGTGCCAACAAAAATCATATGCAGATGTGAGGAGAAAGGATCTTGAGTGTGAGATCGGTGATTTTATGTTCCTAAAAAACTCTCCCATAAAAGGAGTAAAGACGTTTGGAAGAAGGGAAAGCTCATTCCCCAATATGTCGGTCCTTACAAAATTCTTAGCCGTTTAGGAAAGGTAGCTTATGAGCTTGAGTTGCCTTCAGATCTAGCCTCAGTGCATCCAGTATTCCACGTCTCCTTGCTAAAGAAATGCATTGGTGACCCAACAGTCATAGTTTCTTTAGAGGATGTAAATATTCAGAATGATCTCTCTTTCAAAGAGGTTCCAGTCCAGATCCTAGATCATCAGGTTCAAAGACTGAGGAACAAAGAAGGATCCTTAGTCAAAGTTCTTTGGAAGAATCAGTCCATAGAGGGAGCTACTTGGGACAAAAGTAGATATGCGAACCAATTATCCTCACCTCTTTTCCGCAACCTTAGATCTAGCTTAAGGTTACAGTCTTCCTTAGCTTTACTCAGTTCCATGTTCAACTAAAATTATAACTTGGTATCCATTATCGTTGCATATTCAGTCATGCATTCTTGAATCAGTTTAATCATGTACTCATACATCAGATATGCATGTTTAGTATGAAAACCCAGCTTGTCAGTAGCTTCAGTCATAAATTCCATGCATCAAATATGTATGTTCAGTGTAAGAGCTTAGTTTGTCAGTAGTTCAGTCATGTAGTTATGCATCAGATATACATGTTCAGTGTGTAAACTCAGTCTATCAGTGTCTCAGCTTAATCAGTCTCATTAAAGGATGAATTTTCCCAAGGAGGAGATATTGTAATACCCCGTATTTCTCAAGCTTAACTTAACTCTCAGTTCATGAATTATCCAATATAAAATTTTTGAAACACTTAGTATTTTTTCAATTTAAAGCCTGTTATTGCATAGGAAATTGAATTAGCTTTACAACGATATAAAATTTGCCCAAATACGATAACTCGGTAAGAAGTTATGGCTATTTTAAGTTTCAGTCGTTAAACACCGTTATTAAGGACAGTAGCGCATCACGGAGTATTTCAAAATGATAATTTTCAGTTTCCAGTGAGGTACCGTGATACCGGTATATCATGCCACCAGCTAATTTCCCAATTGTCAAAATCCAGTGTTACTCCGTGATATTGGCGCGTCGCGCGAAGGACCTAATCCATAATTGTCAATTTCCAGTAAACCAATGCAATTCCACCATGTCGCGGTGAACTTCCAAGTCCCAACAAAAGTAGCAATGCGATACCACCCATTGCACCACCATGTATTTTCTCAATTGGCAATTTCCAGATACACGACGCGATAGCACCATGTCGCGCCAGGTGCCTATTTCAAAAAATTTCGACGAAAATTAAATATTTTGTTCAGGGCTAAAATAGTTTTTTCCATTACTTTTAACATATCCAGATACGGGATTTAATCCCTAAAAATATTTTAAGTTATTACTCGCTCAATTATCCCCAAATTAAAAGCACTCTATCTCAAAACTACAAACCCTAGCTTCAAGAAAACAAGAGCAATCTCAAAGAATTCACCAAGAACTTCAAGAAACTCACAAATTAAGGTATGTTAGGTATTCATCTATGGGTTCCTTTCACCCATAGAGTCCCCAAATCCATTTTCAAAATACAAGATTGTTGAATTATGAACTTCCATGCTTGAATTGAATCAAATTCATGTTCATGTTATTGTTGGGTTTTAGTCCATGATTAAATTACATGCTTTTATGAAATTAATCATTGTATGTGTTGAATAATGTAATCTTTATGATAAAACCTTCAATTTGCAAGTTGATTGATGTAGCCATGATAACTATATATTTTGATTATTGTATAACCTAAACATGCTCCCCATGTGCTTGATAAAATGCCTATGTAAATGAAATAGTGCCACTATAACATGATAGCATGTATTCCCCATTCATGTATAAGTAGGTGCATTGCAAGTGTTTGATTAGATACCTCTATGAGTGAACTATGGACAAGTATACATTGTAATGATTTTCAAGAGTATATTATTCTTTATTTTTCATACTATCGAGTCCTGGGGTATTAAATACCCAATAATTTAGCTGTGCGCCTAGAGCCAGTGTCAGTTACAGAATCTCAGTCATGTCACGATCTGTAGTACTCTCAGTCAGTTACAGAACTCAATAGAGCTCAGCTAGTTACCAAACTCAGGAAAACTCAGTATCAGTCCAGTCCAATTCAGTATACTCAGTCCAGTGTCTTTCAGTTGTGAGTAGGATTCAGCACCGAGTGAACCCAAAGATGGGGGCTTACCTGCCAGTAGAGGGTGTGATCTCTAGAAGCAATCCTTGCATTCCAGAATTACATAGCAAGCGTAGGTTGAGACATCAAATCTGCCAATTGAGGGTTGATGAGGTGTTTTAACCTACCAAATGAGGGTTCCACCATTCTCATTAGAGTACCTGCCAGATGAGGGTAACTCTTCATTGTCTTTACCCATTGCATGGTACTGACACCCTTCCAATTGGGGTCACAGGTTGGACCCCAACTCAGTTGTCTTATTTGGGGCATGTCGGTTAGATGATTACCTCCTGCAGTCTCAGCTTCAGTCTTCAGAATAGAACTCTATTCAGTTTTATAGAATCAGGACTGTCAGATACAAACAACTAGTATCAGTAAATTAGTTATCAGTAACTTTATATATCAATTAATCAGTATCAGAATTCAGGACTTAGCTTCATACAAGTTTAGTCACAGTATTTATTTATATGCACATTAGTGCGTACTCAGTACTTATAGCAGTATCAGTTATCCATGTACTCTCATGTTCATTTACTGTATATCATACAGTAAGTTATTGTTCATGCATATGAACCCTTGCATTTAGTCTTACCTTATCTAGCATAGTAGTACATTCCACGTACTGACTCATAATCTTTCATTGTACTATGATGTCTCATATCATAGGTTTGGACGCTCAGGTTTCTGACTGCGCATAGATAGATTCAGATTTAGCCAGCAGCAGTAGATTAGCAGTGAGTTATCATCATTCAAGGATATTATTTTATTTTATTATTTCAGTAGACTTAGTATTTCAGTAGATGGAGTTAGTTGGGGGACTGTCCCATCAACTCCACTTTCAGATAGTTTCAGTTAGAGGCTTTTCAGACTAGTTTTTAGACAGTGTTCAGTTTTATAGATTTTTATTTCAGTTGATACACTTTAGCAGTATTTACAGATTTTGAATTTTATGATATTTCAGCCTATTTTATGCATTTATTACAACATCATGTTTTAGTGTTCACAGTAGATATCGGTCATGGGTTAGCTTGTGGTCCTTTGGGGTCGTAAGCACCGTGTAGCGTCTGGAGTACAAACTCAGGGTGTTACATTTATATAGTGACTGAGTGATGAAGTGTTGATACGGTTGTGATATTGAGTTGATTTAGTACAATTGAGGCATATTGTGATATTATCGATGGTGTAGTTGATTTTGGTGATTACATTATATCATGACCCTAAATTTGATATCATGATGTCACCTACCTCAATCTAGTTTGGTAGGTAATCCAAAGAACTCATAAAAGAAAGAAATTTGATAATGAAGAAACCAAGTAAATACGAGACTACTAGAATGAAGTCAAACCATACATGTAAATACTGCGAATAACTAAAAAAATACATATATAACCAAAGATATGGTGTCATAAATAAAAAGAACCTCTAATACATAATTTTAAAAATAAAACTACATGATGTTTGTCTCCAAATAATAATAAAGACAAGATAAAGATATATGGAGGTTGGAACAAGGCTCTAAAATGGGAGCTCACTAGGTACTTTGGAAGTCAACTGATACCGCACAAATCAGCTACTACAGCTAGTAATCATACTACGATCTGCACCAAAAGGGTATAGTAGGAGTGAGAATGGTCCACTTGTACTCAGTATATATCATAGTCCAATTAAGCAAAGTTGCAAGTAATACAAGTAAAAGATACAATGAACGTCACCTATAAATAATTTTTTTTTAAATGATAGCTCACACTGTCTCCACTAACAATTCTACAATATAATAAGGCAAAAAGAGAAACTACACACGAAACATATGTAAGGAAAACAAACACACATCAATTGATAGATAAAAGAAATGCATAAGATAAAAATGCGATGCAATGCAATAATGCTAGAACTTCTGTATACACCTTCTAATCCTCAATACTTTGGGTCAGGATCCATGGAAGGTTCCAACCCATACGTTTATCATCTCAATCAACCTTACCGACACATACCTCATTACCTGTATTTTAGAATGTGTCTCATTTTCTATCAAATCCATATTTCTTAATCAATCTTACCAGCAAATCCCTCGGTATAGGAGTTTTAATAAAATGTCTTATTTTATGTCAAAAATAGTTGTTTTTCAATGGTACCAATCTCATGAGTACATATAGATGAAATAAGGACGTGTGCACATAACCTACCAATATGAAGATAATGATTAATTCAATACAGGTATAAATGATCTTAGAATTAACTCAAGATGACAATATTTATTGATAATATTAATCCCATGGAACCACTGATATATGTAATCATGTAAGACATCAATAACGTTATTTTGAATCGCTTCTCCTAGATATGTTACAATGAGTGAACACAATTAATGCCCAAGTAGGGCCTTTATAAACAACTCAAGCCCCCACTTGGGTGACACAATAACAAATAAGACATTTTAATGCACAATCAAAGCCTACAATATCATATAAAGTCCATACTCGGACATCCACCATAATCATATTCTCTTGAATCAACAACAATATGCAATTAACCCTCCACATGGGTACATGATAATAATAGAAAATCCAAAAATATTATTCCCACAAGTAAGATCCCTAACCATGACATGCTTTACATGATCATTAACTACCCAATCGAGTGTAAATGAAGTTAAGCCATAACCTACCTTAAAATGTTGAAATTCAAGCCTAGATCCTTCAACATAGAGCCTTTCCTTCACGAATAGTCTCAGAAACAAGTTAAATCTATCAAAAGCATAATTTATGCATTAAAAAGAAGCGAATAGTACTCATATTATCTATATTTGAATCTAGTCCAAAAGTACTTCAAAATGGGTTTGAAAACCAAAAGGATAAAATCATAATTTGATTTCAGAAATATGTTACCAAAGTAAAAATAAGTCTATATTTTAAAAACCAAGAAAAAGTGAGTTGAAATTGGTGTTTCATTTAAAGAGTTTTTTAGGAAAATCCTCAAATTTTAGTTTGAAAATAAGATTAAAAAGTGTTTTGAAAATATAATCAATGGGAATTAATAGGAATAAGAGTTTGTAGCTTACGCAAGCTCAAATGGTAAAGAAAACCCTACAAACCACCCTTTACCAAAGATCCCAAATCCAAAAAGGGTGAAAATCACGAGAAATGGAGTATTTATACTGTTCCCTAAATAATGTCTCGCGAATGCAGTCAACCCTTCATATTTGTGAGGTTAAACAATGACTAGGAAAATTAAATGGCCTTTGCATTGTAGCCACCTTCTTGTATTTCTAAATGATGACCGCCTGGATCCATCATGCTCACAATGGTCTAGTCGTTTTCACAATGAAGAGCAAAACCCACCCCGATCCCAATAACCCTTCATGATTGCAGCCACCACCTCCTCATCGTGATGAAAGAGATTTTCTTTCTCTATATTTGTTGCCCACAGTTCACATTCACAAAGAAGGTTCTATGCACCAGATATCAACTGTACACCAACGAATTTACACGATTTCAAATCATTCGAACAGTTTTTGTAATTTATTTGAGAACCCACAGAAATAGATCATATATTCTACTAGGCTATTTTCAATGTTTCAAACTCAATGACAATGTCAAATTTTTGAAAAAGGTCATTTATAATAAATTAAGCTTCGGGACCCCATTAAGGATTATTTCACTAGCTTCCCAATGAAGGGTTGAAATGTAAAATAATATTGTCGAAACCAACTAACTATCCTTCTAACGTAAAATCATCATTTTAGTTCTAATAGAACTGACAAAATTGCCATTGAATGCTCGAAACTCAAAATATTTACAAAAGTTAAGCTAATGTTTTTTAAAGACTCTAATGGTCTCAAACTCTCTTAATTCACTCTCGAATGCATCAAAAAATATACCAGCCATCCCCATAACGTACAAATAACATATAACAAATAAGGTGAAGGGAAAAAGGTCAAAACACATAAACATAAGAAAATTACTACCATAGTTGTTACATTATCTACCACTAAAATACTAGTTCAACATCGAACTATGTCACGATCCAAACCAGAACCTAGTCATTATGAGTATCTCAAGCCCACCATGGACTAGAGACCACCCCTTTAGCCTGACCTCAACAGCACAATAATAATAATAATAATCAAGTGAAAGAAAACTAAACCAATAAAAGATATATATAAACAAAGAGAGAGTGTGAGCCAAACACACTGACCAAACAACCTCACACATGTCCACAAGCCCTCTAAAATCAGAATACCAAATTAGGTCGGGACATGCCCCCGACTATGACAATGTAACTCTTCAATTTCCATAATTTGAGAAAAAACCTAATGAAATGGTAAATCTTTTCGGATGATGGGTGCTTACCATTTCACAACGACTCAACCGATATTTTCACCACCTAATACTTTCCAAGAGGAAAAAAGGAACCCTAAGACCCTACATCATGGAACGATGAAGTTTCCAGGGATGGTCAATGGGATAAGCACTGGCATGTAACCAAGAAAAAGAGATAAAATAAATACCATATCTAATTCTTCCAAAAACCACATGCACATATTCATATATACTTATTGTAATACACCATACTTTTCCTAGCTTAAATTCATCCCTAGAATGTCAAGAATTTGCTTCAAAAATAAATACCATTTATTTCATGTGGTATTTTCAAGATTTTGACTTTTTATTATGTGGGAAGTTGAATAAGCTTTTCGTCAATACCAAATTCGCCCAATTCCAACACTTGATGAAGGAATTATGACGTTTTTTAAGTTGACAGTGTCCCACCTGAGCAACCATCGCATCGCGGTGAAGGACAATTTCATAATTGTCAATTCCAGTGACCTCCACAATGTTGACATGTCGCGGAGAGGTCCAAATTCCTAATTGTCGATTTCGCGTAGCTCAACGCGATGTTGGCACATCGTACCAGTGGCCAAAATGGTAAAATTATAGGGCACCGTGATAGCTCTGCGTCGCAGAGAAAGCCCAGTTCCCATTTGTCCTTTTTCCAGTGAGCCACCATAATAGTGGCGCATCGCGGTGGCCCAATAAATCAAGATTTTTGATCATTTTTCAATTCCGTTTGGGAGTTTAGAAATGGTATTTTGTTCCAGACCCAAGCCCCCAATCCATCCAAACATCAGATTTAAGCCTATTCTAAGCACATTAGGCTTATATTCATCAATTTTCTCTCAAACAAAAACCCTAGAGTTTAAAGCTCCTTCTCCAAGAAATCAAATTCCACCATGGTTTCTCCAAGAAAGTTTAAGATTGAGGATTCCCAAGGCAAGATAATCAAGAATCTATCTTCAAGAACTCAAATAGGAATCAATAGATCAAGTTTCTTCATCTAATCTTCAATCAAGGTATGTGGGGTTATGAATAAGGATACACCTTTCATCATTGTGCCCAAAGCTTATTTTAATTATGAATTTACTGAATTTTATATGATTTTTCATGAAATTGAAGTTAGGGTTTATACCCATTAATTTTGTTTACAAGCTTATGAGATTTTTAATGATTTAGAAGTTGAATTACATGATTATGTTAACATTTTCATGCATATTGCTGAAATTTTCAGATTTAAAGTTGAATTATGAATGTTTACATTACGAAGCTTGAATATTATGATGTTTTAACATGAGATTGAAGCATGGATTATTTTTCCAAGATTGATTTTATGATTTTAAGAAAGATGATGCTTTAAGCATCTTATGGGCAGATTATTTATAGATTTTCAGAAAAAGCTTTGATCCTTTGATCCTCAGTTTAGCTATGGAATCCACTTTATAGATTATTACAGATTACAAAACTCAGAATAGCTTTATTTTCAGACTTACTCAGCTGATTCCATAATTGGTTTCAGATAAATCCTTATGCTAGTTTTAAAGTGGATTTCTAACGAAATGAGCGTAGCAAATAAAAAGGGAGTAGTATTTAGCACCAAGCGGGACGTGTGGGTTTAGTGCATCCTACTTCCACAAAACTACGTAGCCAACATAGGTACAATAAATTATTCCCATTTCTATATGGATGATAGATTTAGCTTGTGATCGATCACATGGGTAGGTTATACTCCCTGGCAAGAGTATGACACCTCTTCCCAATGTGAGTTTTCTTCCTTAGGAAGATGAGACGTTGGACTCCATGTTAGCTCCCATGGTTTATGTCAGTTAAGAGAACCTCCCTGCTAATAAAAGTAACAATTTTTACAACAGTTTTAAAGTATTTCCTTTTAGATAAAGAGATAAAGTATTCTCCTTAATAGTAAAACAAGAACAAAGAGCTTTTATAAAACTAAGTGTAAAGGATCACAAGTTTTACTCAGATTATACCTTACAGAAAAGATAAAGACTTCAGCTTTCATCTTTCAGATTTCAGATTCAGTAGTGAGTCCTTCTACACTTAGACAGAATGATTTAAAAGGAGAATACAAGTATAATTTTTAGAACTAAATGTTATGGCTCATAAGATTTATAAAGTATATTTTTCTTCTTATTGCTACATATTTCAGTATTTCAGACATTCCAGCTTATGTGAGTCATTTACATTTAGTATAGGTTATTTTATAAATTAGGATAATGAGATAATATTTTACTTATGCATTTCACTCCCATATACTCAGTACATCCTCAAATTACAGATCCATATACATGTCTATGTGCTACATTTTCTCATAATGTAGGTATCAGCTCAGTTGTAGCACGTATACTATATTCAGATAGTTTGTAGATTCTAGCCAGCAGATGAGAAGTCCTTTTACTTCGAGGACTTTAGTTAGATATTATTGATGTACTTTATTTTCTTATTCATATTATTGATTAGTGATAGTTAGAGTCGCATCCCAGCTATCTATAGTCAGTATAGTAGAGGCTTCACAGATGTTAGTTAGAGTCAGTTATGTAATTTAGTCCTTTTATTAGATTTTATCAGAATATACAAGTGTACCAGTATTGTATATTTCTCAGATTCCATCATGGTTATGTTTCCGCATAGTGAACTCTATCATTTTGTACATGTTTAATCAGTTGCTTATTTGTATGCCAACTCATGAGTTAGCTTGGGATCACTTGTGGTCCTAAGCACTGTGTGACATCTCGGGATCCATTTTTGGGGCTTTAAACTTATATAAGATGCTGGGATAGGTTATAGGGTCATGAACATGAGAGTTTAAAACCACTAACTTGGGCTGTATAGCTTTATTCATCCTAAGGGCATCCACGGGCCATTGGGTTCAATCTCTCTACTAAAAAGCCCCCAGTGCATGTTTGCCGCATGAACTGAGGAAATCCAAAGGAGCGCCAAAGACACCAGGTCTCCAACCATCCCAAAATGTATAATATGTGAATCAAGTACACCGTCATATAGACCCCTACACCGACAAACATGGTTTCCGGTATTGGTCCTAGAGGACCTCCACCTTCATGGCAAGCTACACAACCCCCTTTAAGCCCAAATTAAAATGTTGCACAAAATCCTTACTGTTAACCAGAAGTCATTTATTAAAGAATTTACTATTTGGCATCGTTATACCAATTATGCTTGCAATCTAATCTAATCATGCCATTCCAATCCAATTAACTAATTTGACTCCCAAGTTCCACTTTATTTAGCCCGAAAACCATGACCACCAAGACCTTTCAAACCATTTTATCCGTTTAGCCTTAAGTCCAATGTAGTAGTTCAAAAAATGAGTTAAACCATGAAAATTCCACATTTAAAATCAAAGGGTGGATTGATGTTATTGCCATTATTAAGAAAAAAATCTAACCAATTGGGGAAACCATGTTTCCTATTCCAAATTTCCATAAAAGTGCGCCCGTTCCATCCCCAAAACCATTTATCAAGCATGCGTGGCATATTCAAAGTATGGAAAAATAATTCCAATAGTAAGCAACTAAACCATCAACCCAATTTCCAACCCACAATTACATCACATGAACAATGATTAAAATATATTCCTTTATAAAAAAATCAAGTTAGGGATGAAAGAAATGCCTAAAATACACAAGGATAGGAAGAAAATCCAAAGTTGAGATCTTGGAGATTGAATTCCTCGAAAACCCTAGTTTTCTCTTTCTTTGGGGAGTTTAAGATGATGAGAGTAGTTTGATTTCATTAACTGATGTTAATAGGGTCTCTTAGATGTTTAAGGTCGTGGGTAGAGTGTAAAGAAAGGATAAGACCAAATTACCATTAATTAAAAATATGCAGGAAAAATGGCTCCCAGTCGATACGGGTCAGGTAACGACTTGTGAGGACTAGTCACGAGTCATTGCCTAGACTCATGGCACTATTATGGTCATGAGTACCTCATCATGACTCATGAACTTACCTTATAACTTGTGGGGTCTAGTTTTACCATGGCAGTGACCTAGGGTAACCTTACTAGTTAGGCAATGAATGACACCATATGGCTTGTGACGAGTGGTAACGACTGGTCACCTGAGTCATTGCCTGGGCAGTATTTAATTTCACTTCAAAATTTTAGAGTCCAAAACTTGAGATATTACATTCCCCCCCTCCTTAGAATCATTCATCCCTGAATGAGAATTTAGGGGAACCCTAGCATAAATACAAGACAGAATGGAACCAGAACTAAGAACAAATTCAAAAATACGGTTAGAATAAAATAATACATACCTTAAGCATCTTCATCCAACCCGGGGAATAAGAACGGTCATTTAGCCTTCACATCATCTTCATATTACCATGTAGCTTTCCACCTTTTGATTTATTTAAAGCACTTTTATCGAAGCCACATCCATAGTTTTCAACCTACGAACTTACCTATCCAAAATCTCTATAGGAACTTTCTTATAAGATAAGGAATTCAAAATATCCATATCATTCATAGGAAGGACCAATTAAGGATAACCCACACAATTCTTCAACATTGACACATGGAAAATGCAATGAATAGAAGCCAAACTCGTGGGCAACTCTAACTCATAAGCAACATTCCCGATCCTTCTCAAAATTTGATATAGACCCACCTAACGAAGACTGAGCTTCTTTTTCTTCCCAAACCTTGTGAATCCTTTCATAGGAGATACCTTTAGGAACACCCAGTCACCGACCTTAACCTCCAACCCCCTTCACCTCATATTCGTATAAGACTTTTGGCGACTCTGAGCAATATTTAGTCTTTATCTAATCACTTTTACCTTCTCTATGGCTTGGTAAATTAAGTCAGGACCAAATAACCTAGTCTCACCCACCTCAAACCAACCAATAGGAGACCTACAACTCCTACCATAAAGAGTCTCAAAATAAGATATTCTAATGCTAGAGTGATAACTATTGTTAGATGCAAACTCAATAAAAGGAAAATAATCCACCCAACTCTTAAAATCAATTGCACATTCCCTTAGCGTATCCTTAAAAGTCTAAATAGTCTATTCTACTTGTACATTTATTTGAGGTTAGAACTAGTGCTAAGGTTCGTCAGAGTACCCAAACATTTATGAAACACATGCTAGAAATGAGTACCTCAAAATGAAATGATGGACGCTGGCGCACCATGCAACTTCACAATCTCATAAATGAACAACATAGCATAATCTTCTCCAGAATAGATAGTCCTCATAGGTAAGAAGTGAGCAAACTTAATCATTCTATCCACAATAACCTAAATAAAATCTTACTGATTGCGATACCACAGAAGACTCATAATGAAATCCATTTAATCACCTTCGACTTTCATATTGGCAACTCTATCTCTTGGGATATTCCACTAGACCTTATGTGTTCCACCTTAACTTGCTGGCAAACCATATACTTAGCAACAAAATTAGCCACATCCCTCTTCTTATTATTCCACCAGTAGATTTTCTTCAAATCATGATACATCTTTTTCAAACCTAGATGAATTGTATATCGAAACTCATGATCCTCAGTCAAAATACTTTTCCGTAGTCCATAGACATTAGGAACACATAACCTACCTTGATACCTCAAGATTACATCTTCCCCAATCTCAAAAGCCATAATCTTTTGTTGACCTAAATAATCCTTAATCTGTATAAGTATTAGATCCAAAGCCTTCTTCTCATTTACCTCAACACCAAGAGATTATTTAACCACTTATTGAATAATCACTTCCCCATCTTTGGAGTTTAAGAGATAAACTCCCAAATTAGTCAGCCTATGAATATCCTTCACCAATCCTCTTTTCTCCTCATCTATATGAGATAAGCTTTCCATAGATAACCTGGTAAGAGTATCAACAACAATCTTAGCTTTACCTGGATGGTAGTAAAGAGTCATGTAATAATCCTTAAGATATTCAAGCCACCACCTGTGCCTTATATTAAATTCTTTGAGTAAACACATACAATAAGCTATTATGATAAAAATAAATATCCCTATGTACCTTATACAGATAATGATGCATAATCTTTAAAGAAAAAACTACAATTGCCAACTCTAAGTGGTGGGTCGGGTAATTCCTTTCATGAACCTTAAGTTGTCTAGAAGCATAGGCTATAACCTTACCATACTATATTAAAAGACAATCCAGTCCCATACGAGATGCATCACAATACACAACAAACCATCCAGTACCCTCGAGCAAGGTCAAAACTGGTATAAAAGTCAATTTATCCTTTAATTTCTCAAAACTACCCTCACAAGTGTCAGATCATAAAAACTTAACCATTTTCTAAGTTAACTTCAGTAATGGAGTAGAAATAGATGAGAAAATATCCATAAATCTCCTATAATATTCAGCCAAGCCCAAGAAGCTCCTAATGTCAATTGGAGTTGTGGGTATAGGCCATTTCTTAACTGTTTCAACTTTCTGTGGATCACCTTAATTCCCTTACTAGAAACAACATGCCCAAGAAAAGTCACAACATTTAGCAAAAACCTACAATTAGAAAATTTAGCATACAACTTATGATCCTTAAGAGTTTGCAATATAATTCGAAGGTGATTGGCATGATCCTCTCACTCTTAGAGTACACTAAGATATCATCGATGAAGACTATAACAAACAAGTCCAAAAACTACTTGAAAACCAAATTTATAAGATCTATGAATGAATTCGAAGCATTAGTCAACACAAATGACATAACAAAAATGAAATATCCTAGGTTTTGACCCTTAGAAAATTTCCTGGAATATCATTTTTTAGGCCTATTACAACTCATAGTACGAGCCATAATCTGGGGTACGAGTGGTGAAGTCCTGTCGTAAGATAACCAGTGTTAGTTGGGGGGATGGTTTTGGACACTAGAATGGATACGACTTAAGAGTATGAGTTGTAAGGCATGGGTACGAGTCATATAGGTGATGTGTAAAGTGGACAGTATTTGATCTTCATGGTGTTACATTTTTGTAGGGTTATGGATCATAGGTATGTATCATATGCAAAGGTTACAACTTGGTTGGATGAGCCGTATACTGGACAGTATGTGATCCATGGTTGAGGTTTAGTTATGATTGGGTGGGTATCAACCGTAAGCTAGGTTATAACTCATAAGAAGGTCAGTCGTAACCCTATGTCAGGTTTTATGAGATTTAAGTGGGGGTATTATGGATATTTTCCTACTTACCGTAATAAGGACCCATGACTTCTAACATACTTAGGAGGTTATTTTCCATATTATTTATATTTAAGCACTTAGAATCTCTTCCTAAGCATATCATAATTCTCTTAAGAGCTTTTGGAGCAAAGAGTTAAGGTTTCAACTAAGGGATTTCTTTGGGGATTGTCTTGGTGAATTCATTCATCAATATTCTTGATTTAAGGCATGATTCTCTTTCCTACTTGTGATTTCAATTAAATTCATGGATATATGGTTGATTTCATGGTTTTACTATTGCATGGTTTTGGTTTTCAACCATTGATTTGGGGGTTTTGATGTTAAAGGATTGGATATGATTTCTTATAGTTTTAATTATGCTTTTTATGCATTAATGGTATTTTGGAAAATGGAATTGCATGGTAATGGTTTAATGGTAACGGAATTTAGTTTTGGTTATGTTATGCCACCAAGATGTTTGATTTAATGCTTATAAAGATATGTTCATTACATTGTCTTATTTTAAATGGAACTCTTACCTGTTTTTAGCTTATGCATGAAACTATAAATTTTTTAAATTATTTACAAAGGTTAAAGGCTAATTTCTTATGCTCGTGAAGAACATGGTAGTCTCCAAAGAGGTTGATATGGTAAATGAATAGGGCACCGAGAGTTCCCTTAATCTAAATGTTTTGGCTATGGATAATGCTTGCAAGTATGATGGTATGATGATACCACTGGTTTATTAAAATAACCTTAGTTAATAAATGGATAATCAGATTGGTTGTTAATGGTTTTAATTTGGGCACTAATGGAGGGAAGTGCAAGATAAGTCATGAAAGATGGCGATCTCGAGGGGATTAGAATTGAAAACTTATATTTGCCTATATGAGGGGTCTTTGATGTCCACATGCGAGTGTCAAATTTATATAAAGGGATGTACTACTTATCCTAGGTTTAATGCCTGGTCGTGCGGCTACACGCACTGGGATCCTTTCAAAAGGGGGAGCCCATATGGCCCGTGGGTAGTAGGACGGCTAGGCTACACGACCCAGGTAGAGGTTTTAAATAACATGATAAACTCGGTCCCTTTTCCCAACACTTGGATGATTTTCACTTAGTTTTGATAACTGGCATTACTTTATCCTTATCCCGTGTTTCATGCTAGTGTTCACCCACTAACCCATGTACTGGCAGCGGTATACTCACACTATGCAGGAATCAGATGTTCAACTTCTCCTTCATAGTACTTGATTTGGGGATAGATTATTGGACTAAAGTGGTGGCTTCCATTCTTTTAAAAGGCATCATTTCATGTTGGACATTGTAATATCCCGTACTTTTCCTAGCTAATTTCATCTCAAGAATGTATAGTATTAACTTCTAAATTGAATGATGGTTATTCCATGAGGAATTTTTAAGATTTTTACTTTTTGTCATGTTGGAAATTCAACAAGCCTTCCATCGATATAAGATTTTCCCAAATTTGATAATCGGGTCAGAAGTTATGACTATTTCAAGTTCTCATCGTAAAATAATATCATATTAGTTAGTGGTGCACCATGCCACAAGAGGAAATGGAATTTGGAAAGTTCCAGTAGGGATCCATAATTATGACGCATCGCTCTAGGGCCCAAACTTAGAATTGTCCTTTTCCAGTGTCTTAAAGCGATTTCCTTCGCGTCGCGCCAAAGTTCCAAGTTGCATAAGAAGGGGCAACCCGATGGATCTGCGTCGCACCATCCGTCAATTTCCCAAATGTCAAAATCCAATGACAGGGCGTGATAGCACCGCGTCGCGCTAGGGGTTCAGTTTGGGAAAATTTTACTGAAATTAAATTGACGCATTCAGGGTTAAAAGGGTTAATTTTCCACCCCTATTTAAGCCCTTTAACACGTGATTCAGCCATTTTTCACCCAAAATACACTCTCTTCTCTCAAAAAACTCTCAAGAAAAACCTAGGGCTTTTCATAGAAGATTTAGAATCAAGAATTTTCTCCATCAATCTTTACAAAATCACAAACTAAGGTATGCACAGTGTTCATTCATGGACTCCTTTCGTCCATGAAGCCCAAGAATCTCTTTTATAAGTTTAAGTTTATGAATTTCTTTATGAACTTCATGTTGGGTTTGTTTTTTTTATGTTGAGAATGATCAATTGAATTCAAATCCATGTTGGGTGATCAATGTTATGTGGAATTAATTTGTATAAATGTATATTCATGTGAACATATGAATAAACCTTAGATGATGAAATTAGAGATGAATCATGATGATTAAATGTTGTATAATGTTGTCTACATGTATTATGCATACCATGTGTTTGATTAAATGCTTAGATGAAGGAACAATTCCCAACTAGAATGATATTATGAAATCTCCATGTATGTGCAAGTTACACCTATCACATGTTTTGATGGAATGCTTCTGTAAATGTATTATGATTATATGTGTTCAAGTAAGTTATGCTTGGTCAGGTTTTTTCATCGAGTCCTGGGGATACTTGTACCCGAAATATTAGCTGTGTGCCTAGAGCCATGCCACATTTCCATGATACTCTCAGGCAAGCTATAAATCCTTAGACTTCAGATAATCTTATGACTCAAAAAATCTCCATGATCTCATGAACTCAGTCAGTTCTCAGATATTAGTAATATTTTGTCAATCAATGGAAATTCAGTAACTCAGTCTATGTTTAGTTTAGTAAATTATGTTCAGTTCTATTCAGATGGGAGTAGAAATTAGCACCGAGTGAACCTAAGGATGGGAACTCACTGGTTATATGAGGGTGTGATTCTTAAAAGTAATCCTTGCATTTTAGAACTATGTAGCCAGCATAGGTTGATACATCATATCCTTCTATATAAGGGTAGATGAGGTGGTTTAGCCTGCTATATGAGGGTTCCCACCGTTCTCACTAGAGTTACCTATTATATTACGCTCACTCACATGTTGTCCTTATCAGTGGCTCGGTATTGATACCCTACCAATCAAGGCATAGATTGAACCCTTATTCAGCTATAATGCATTATTTGGGGTATGTCAATTAGATGACTACCTCCCACAGTCTTAATATCAATCTCAGTAAAAAAACTCAGATAGTTCTTCAAAATTCAGAACTGTCAGATATAAACAACTCAAATACAGTACAAAACTCAGATAGTTCCATCAGATTTAGGACTGTCAGATATAGTAACTTATGTTATCAGTTATATTCAGATTCAGTAATTATATTGTCACAGTATTAGTGTCAGTTGTTATGTTTAATGCATGTATTCTCACGCTCATGATAGTTAGTTAGTTATTATTATTTTTCATGCATATGAACCCCATGCATTCAACCTACCTCACATGCATACTCAG